>NC_092003.1:16934854-17214854 GCF_044704955.1 Pristiophorus japonicus
TCATCCATACAGTCTCTAAATGTCTGCCATTGCCCATCCACTGTCAACCCCTTAAGAATCATTCGCCAATCTATCCTAGTCAATTCACGCCTCATATCTTCAAAGTTATCCTTCTTTAAGTTCTGGACCATGGTCTCCATCCTAATGTAGAATTCCACCATATTATGGTCACTCTTCCCCAAGGGGCCTTGCACAACGAGATTGCTAATTAATCCTCTCTCATTACACAACACCCAGTCTAAGATGGCCTCCCCCCTAGTTGGTTCCTCGACATATTGGTCTAGAAAACCTTCCCTTATGCAGTCCAGGAAATCTTCCTCCACCGTATTGTTTCCAGTTTGGTTAGCCCAATCTATATGCATATTAAAGTTACCCATGATAACTGCTGCACCTTTATTGCATGCACCCCTAATTTCCTGTTTGATGCCCTCCCCAACATCATTACTACTGTTTGGAGGTCAGTACACAACTCCCACTAGCGTTTTCTGCCCTTTGGTATTCCGTAGCTCCACCCATACCGATTCCACATCATCCAAGCTAATGTCCTTACAATTGCATTAATTTCCTCTTTAACCAGCAACGCCATCCCGCCTCCTTTTCCTTTCTGTCTATCTTTCCTAAATGTTGAATACCCCTGGATGTTGAGTTCCCAGCCTTGGTCACCCTGCAGCCATGTCTCCGTGATGCCAACCGCATCGTATCCGTTAACTGCTATCTGCACAGTTAATTCGTCCACCTTATTCCGAATACCCCTCGCATTGAGGCACAGAGCCTTCAGGCTTGCCTTTTTAATACACTTTGACCCTTTAGAATTTTGCTGTAAAGTGGCCCTTTTTGTTTTTTGCCTTGGGTTTCTCTGCCCTCCACTTTTACTCATCTCCTTTCTGTCTTTTGCTTCTGTCTCCATTTTGTTTCCCTCTGTCTCGCTGCATAGGTTCCCATCCCCCTGCCATATTAGTTTAACTCCTCCCCAACAGCACTCGCAAACACTCCCCCTAGGACATTGGTTCCGGTCCTACCTAGGTGCAGACCATCCGGTTTGTACTGGTCCCACCTCTCCCAGAACCGGTTCCAATGCCCCAGGAATTTGAATCCCTCCCTGCTGCACCACTGCTCAAGCCACGTATTCATCTGAGCTATCTTGCGATTCCTACTCTGACTAGCACATGGCACGGTAGCAATACCGAGATTACTATTTTTGAGGTCCTACTTTTTAATTTAGCTCCTAGCTCCTTAAATTCATCTCATAGGACCTCATCCCGTTTTTTACCTATATCGTTGGTACCAATGTGCACCACGACAACTGGCTGTTCACCCTCCCTTTTCAGAATGTCCTGCACCTGCTCCGAGACATCCTTGACCCTTGCACCAGGGAGGCAACATACCATCCTGGAGTCTCGGTTGCGGCCGCAGAAACGCCTATCTATTCCCCTTACAATAGAATCCCCTATCACTATCGCTCTCCCACTCTTTTTCCTGCCCTCCTGTGCAGCAGAGCCAGCCACGGTGCCATGAACTTGGCTGCTGCTGCCCTCCCCTGGTGAGTCATCCCCCCCAACAGTACTCAAAGCGGTGTATCTGTTTTGCAGGGGGATGACCGCAGGGGACCCCTGCACTACCTTCCTTGCACTGCTCTTCCTGTTGGTCTTCCATTCCCTATCTGGCTGTGGACCCTTCACCTGCGGTAAGACCAACTCACTACACGTGCTGCTCACGTCATTCTCAGCATCGTGGATGCTCCAGAGTGAATCCACCCTCAGCTCCAATTCCACAACGCGGTCCGTCAGGAGCTGGGGGCGGATACACTTCCCACACAAGGAAGTCTCCCTGAATTCCCACATGGTACAGGAGGAGCATATCACGTGTCCGAGCTCTCCTGCCATGACTTAACCTTTAGATACACTTAATTTGGCGACAACAATGTTAACAGGTTACTTACTGATATAAAAAAAGAAAAAGAAAAGCTACTCACCAATCACCAGCCAATCACTTACCCCTTTGGCTGTGACGTCACCTTTTGATTTCTTTCTACTTTTTTGCTTTTTCTCCCGGCTGGAGCAGGCTTCACTCACGCTGCTCCCGCCTCTTGCCGACTGCCGCCGCCTCAGGAACACCCGCTGGGCCTTTATAGGCTTCACTCACGCTGTTCCCGCCTCTCACCAACTGCTTTTATACTCCATCCCCCTTGTAATAAAGGCCAACATTCCATTTGCCTTCCTGATCACTTGCTATACCTGCAGACTAACTTTTCGTGTTTCATGTACAAGGACCCCCAGGTCCCGCTGTACTGCAACACTTTGTAAGCGCCATTTTAAAAAAATTGCTTTTTTATTTTTCCTACCAAAGTGGATACACCCACATTTTCCCACATAATATTCCATCTGTCAGATTTTTGCCCATTCACTTAGCCTGCCTATATCCCTTTGAAGATTCTTTGCATTCTCCACACAATTTGATTTTCCACCCATCTTTGTATCATCAGCAAACTTGGCTACATTACACTCGGTCCCTTCATCCAAGTCATTCATTTTGATTGTAAATATTTGAGGCCCCAGCACTGATCCCTGTGGCACCCCACGAGTTACAGTTTGCCAACCGGAAAACGACCCATTTATCCCAACTCTTTGTTTTTGTCCCGTTTATCCCGACTCCCGATGACCTGACTGCTGAGATTAGAAAGAGGGATGGGCTCAAACACAGCCACACTGGTTCCTGGGGACAAGCACACCCTTGCTCACGGGTGCTATGCCCAGTTGCGTGAGATTGATTCACACTCAGTTTGTTTACAGTTAGGACTGAATTTCAGGCGTGTAAAATCTGAAAACCAGCGCCCTGCAGTATCTGGAAATAGTTACTCACCAGAAGCCAGCCAGCCATCCATTGGACTTACATTAGTGTCTACCAGCACCAACTCAATCAGCTGCTTAATAAGAACATAAGAAGAACATAAGAGATATGAGCAGGAGTCGGCCATACGGCCCCTCGAGCCTGCTCCACCATTCAATAAGATCATGACTGATCTGATCATGGACTCAGCTCCACTTCCCCGCCCGCACCCCAGAGAGGCGGGAGTCGAGAGAGGCAGCGGCCTATAAAAGGCTCAGCAGTCCGGGGAGCGTCGAGAGACGCGGGAGTCGAGAGAGGCAGCGGCCTATAAAAGGCTCAGCAGTCCGGGGAGCGTCGAGAGAGGCAGCGGCCTATAAAAGGCTCAGCAGTCCGGGGAGCGTCGAGAGAAGCAGGAGTCGAGAGAGGCAGCGGCCTATAAAAGGCTCAGCAGTCCGGGGAGCGTCGAGAGAGGCGGGAGTCGAGAGAGGCAGCGGCCTATAAAAGGCTCAGTAGTCCGGGGAGCGTCGAGAGACGCGGGAGTCGAGAGAGGCAGCGGCCTATAAAAGGCTCAGCAGTCCGGGGAACGTCGAGAGAGGCGGGAGTCGAGAGAGGCGTACTTGTGCAGCTCCAGCTGAGAGAAGTCAAAAAAGAAATAGAAAGAAATCAAAAGGTGACGTCACAGCCAACATGGTAAGTGATTGGCTGCTGATTGGTGAGTAGTTTTTCTTTTTCTTTATTAGTCAGTAACTTTTAACATTGTTGTCGGCAATTTAAGTGTATCTAAGGGTTAAGTCATGGCAGGACAGCTCGGTCACGTGATATGCTCCTCCTGTACCATGTGAGAACACGGGGACAACACCAGTGTCCCTGACGACTACATGTGCAGGAAGTGTGTCCACCTCCGGCTACTGACGGTCCGCGTTGCGGAGTTGGAGTTGAAGATGGATTCACTCTGGAGCATCCACGATGCTGAGAATGACGTGAGTAACACGTGTAGCGAGTTGGTCTTACCGCAGGAGAAGGGTCCACAGCCAGCGAGGGAATGGAAGACCAGCAGGAAGAGTAGTGCAAGGAAGGTAGTGCAGGGGTCCCCTGTGGTCATCCCACTGCAAAACAGATACACTGCTTTGAGTGCTGTTGAGGGGGATGACTCATCAGGAGCGGGCAGCAGCAGCCAAGTTCATGGCACCGTGGCTGGCTCTGTTGCACAGGAGGGCAGGAAAAAGAGTGGGCGAGCTATAGTGATAGGGGATTCAATTGTAAGGGGAATAGATAGGCGTTTCTGCGGCCGCAACCGAGACTCCAGGATGGTATGTTGCCTCCCTGGTGCAAGGGTCAAGGATGTCTCGGAGCGGGTGCAGGACATTCTAAAAAGGGAGGGAGAACAGCCAGTTGTCGTGGTGCACGTTGGTACCAATGACATAGGTAAAAAAAAGGGATGAGTTCCTACGAAATGAATTTAAGGAGCTAGGAGCTAAATTAAAAAGTAGGACCTCAAATGTAGTAATCTCGGGATTGCTACCAGTGCCACGTGCTAGTCAGAGTAGGAATCGCAGGATAGCTCAGATGAATACGTGGCTTGAGCAATGGTGCAGCAGGGAGGGATTCAAATTCCTTGGGCATTGGAACCGGTTCTGGGGGAGGTGGGACCAGTACAATCCGGACGGTCTGCACCTGGGCAGAATCGGAACCAATGTCCTCGGGGGAGTGTTTGCTAGTGCTGTTGGGGAGGAGTTAAACTAATATGGCAGGGGGATGGGAACCAATGCAGGGAGATAGAGGGAAACAAAAAGGAGGCAAAAACAAAAGACAGAAAGGAGATGAGGAAAAGTGGAGGGCAGAGAAACCCAAGGCAAAGAATAAAAAGGGCCATTGTACAGCAAAATTCTAAAAGGACAGAGGGTGTTAAAAAAACAAGCCTAAAGGCTTTGTGTCTTAATGCAAGGAGTATCCGCAATAAGGTGGATGAATTAACTGTGCAAATAGATGTTAACAAATATGATGTGATTGGGATTACGGAGACGTGGCTCCAGGATGATCAGGGCTGGGAACTCAACATCCAGGGGTATTCAACATTCAGGAAGGATAGAATAAAAGGAAAAGGAGGTGGGGTAGCATTGCTGGTTAAGGAGGAAATTAATGCAATTGTAAGGACATTAGCTTGGATGATGTGGAATCGGTATGGGTGGAGCTACGGAATACCAAAGGGCAGAAAACGCTAGTGGGAGTTGTGTACTGACCTCCAAACAGTAGTAATGATGTTGGGGAGGGCATCAAACAGGAAATTAAGGGTGCGTGCAATAAAGGTGCAGCAGTTATAATGGGTGACTTTAATATGCACATAGATTGGGCTAACCAAACTGGAAGCAATACGGTGGAGGAGGATTTTCTGGAGTGCATAAGGGATAGTTTTTTAGACCAATATGTCGAGGAACCAACTAGGGGGGAGGCCATCTTAGACTGGGTGTTATGTAATGAGAGAGGATTAATTAGCAATCTCGTTGTGCGAGGCCCCTTGGGGAAGAGTGACCATAATATGGTGGAATTCTGCATTAGGATGGAGAATGAAACAGTTAATTCAGAGACCATGGTCCAGAACTTAAAGAAGGCTAACTTTGAAGGTATGAGGCGTGAATTGGCTGGGATGGATTGGCGAATGATACTTAAGGGGTTGACTGTGGATGGGCAATGGCAGACATTTAGAGACCGCATGGATGAACTACAACAATTGTACATTCCTGTCTGGCATAAAAATAAAAAAGGGAAGGTGGCTCAATCGTGGCTATCAAGGGAAATCAGGGATAGTATTAAAGCCAAGGAAGTGGCATACAAATTGGCCAGAAATAGCAGCGAACCTGGGGACTGGGAGAAATTTAGAACTCAGCAGAGGAGGACATAGGGTTTGATTAGGGCAGGGAAAATGGAGTATGAGAAGAAGCTTGCAGGGAACATTAAGACGGATTGCAAAAGTTTCTATAGATATGTAAAGAGAAAAAGGTTAGTAAAGACAAACGTAGGTCCCCTGCAGTCAGAATCAGGGGAAGTCATAACGGGGAACAAAGAAATGGCGGACCAATTGAACAAGTACTTTGGTTCGGTATTCACGAAGGAGGACACGAACAACCTTCCGGTTATAAAAGGGGTCGGGGGGTCTAGTAAGGAGGAGGAACTGAGGGAAATCCTTATTAGCCGGGAAATTGTGTTGGGGAAATTGATGGGATTGAAGGCCGATAAATCCCCAGGGCCTGATGGACTGCATCCCAGAGTACTTAAGGAGGTGGCCTTGGAAATAGTGGATGCGTTGACAGTCATTTTCCAACATTCCATTGACTCTGGATCAGTTCCTATGGAGTGGAGGGTAGCCAATGTAACCCCACTTTTTAAAAAAGGAGGGAGAGAGAAAACAGGGAATTATAGACCGGTCAGCCTGACATCGGTAGTGGGTAAAATGATGGAATCAATTATTAAGGATGTCATAGCAGCGCATTTGGAAAGAGGTGACATGATAGGTCCAAGTCAGCATGGATTTGTGAAAGGGAAATCATGCTTGACAAATCTTCTGGAATTTTTTGAGGATGTTTCCAGTAGAGTGGATAAGGGAGAACCAGTTGATGTGGTATATTTGGACTTTCAGAAGGCGTTCGACAAGATCCCACACAAGAGATTGATGTGCAAAGTTAGAGCACATGGGATTGGGGGTAGTGTACTGACATGGATTGAGAACTGGTTGTCAGACAGGAAGCAAAGAGTAGGAGTAAATGGGTACTTTTCAGAATGGCAGGCAGTGACTAGTGGGGTACCGCAAGGTTCTGTGCTGGGGCCCCAGCTGTTTACACTGTACATTAATGATTTAGATGAGGGGATTAAATGTAGTATCTCCAAATTTGCGGATGACACTAAGTTGGGTGGCAGTGTGAGCTGCGAGGAGGATGCTGTGAGGCTGCAGAGCGACTTGGATAGGTTAGGTGAGTGGGCAAATGCATGGCAGATGAAGTATAATGTGGATAAATGTGAGGTTATCCACTTTGGTGGTAAAAACAGAGAGACAGACTATTATCTGAATGGTGACAGATTAGGAAAAGGGGAGGTGCAAAGAGACCTGGGTGTCATGGTACATCAGTCATTGAAGGTTGGCATGCAGGTGAAGCAGGCGTTTAAGAAAGCAAATGGCATGTTGGCCTTCATAGCAAGGGGATTTGAGTACAGGGGCAGGGAGGTGTTGCTACAGTTGTACAGGGCCTTGGTGAGGCCACACCTGGAGTATTGTGTACAGTTTTGGTCTCCTAACCTGAGGAAGGACATTCTTGCTATTGAGGGAGTGCAGCGAAGGTTCACCAGACTGATTCCCGGGATGGCGGGACTGACCTATCAAGAAAGACTGGATCAACTGGGCTTGTATTCACTGGAGTTCAGAAGAATGAGAGGGGACCTCATAGAAACATTTAAAATTCTGACGGGGTTAGACAGGTTAGATGCAGGAAGAATGTTCCCAATGTTGGGGAAGCCCAGAACCAGAGGTCACAGTCTAAGGATAAGGGGTAAGCCATTTCGGACCGAGATGCGGAGGAACTTCTTCACCCAGAGAGTGGTGAACCTGTGGAATTCTCTACCACAGAAAGTTGTTGAGGCCAATTCACTAAATATATTCAAAAAGGAGTTAGATGAGGTCCTTACTACTAGGGGGATCAAGGGGTATGGCGAGAAAGCAGGAATGGGGTACTGAAGTTGAATGTTCAGCCATGAACTCATTGAATGGCGGTGCAGGCTAGAAGGGCCGAATGGCCTACTCCTGCACCTATTTTCTATGTTTCTATGTTTCTATGTTTCTATAACCCTTCACTCCCTTATCGCTCAAAAATCTGTCTATCTCCACCTTAAATATATTCAATGACCCAGCCTCCACAGCTCTCTGCAGCAGAGAAGAAATTCCTCCTCATCTCAGTTTTAAATGGGCGGCCTCTTATTCTGAGATTATGGGCCAAACTTTCGGCTTCATTGTTGGCGATTTTTCTCGGCGTTGCAGCTGTTTTTTTTGCCCGGTAAGAGTTTGCGCGCAAGTTTTTTTTACCTGGTATCGCCCACATCAGAAGTCGCCCGCCAAAACCAGATCGCCCACGTTGAGAGGTGAAACATATAAGATAATTTTTCCCTAAAAATGGAAATTCTCGCCCGTTTTTTTCCGCCGAGCGTTGGTGATGCTTCTCAGCGGGCATTGAGGTCCTTTATGAAAAAATCTAGCCCCGGGTTCCCTAATTTTAGTTTCCCCTATGAGTGGAAATATCCTCTCTGCATCCACCTTGTCGAGCCCCCTCATTATCTTATAGGTTTCAATAAGATCACCTCTCATTCTTCTGAGCTGCAATGAGCTCCATCCTAATCAACCTATCCTCATAAGTCAATCCCCTCATCTCCAGAGTCAACCTAGTGAACCCTCTCTGAACTGCCTCCAATGCAAGTATATCCCTCCTTAAATACGGATAATACTTGCCTGGGGGTCCTGCGGAAGGAGTGGGAGGGGAGAGGAAAAAATAAACCTCAGAACACAGTGAGCCACTGCACAATAAACGTGAATACAATCCTTTCAGACAGAGATAGAAAACTAAACTTAACTCCGGGAACCAACCCCCTTACTGACCTGTGCAGGAGCAGCTTTAGGAAATGTCCCGGAGAGAGCAGTTTTTAATATCCGTTACCCTTCCCACTAACCCAGCTGCAGACTTGTGTCACTGAACGACCCCACATGCTCGCCTTAGGACAGCTCGTTCCCTGGGTTAGCAAAGTTCAATTCCAATTGTTATTCATTCTCAAAAGCATGAATATTGCGGATGCGGGAAATCTAGAATGATACCGAAATGCTGGAAATACTCAGCAGGTCAGGCAGCATCTGACAAAGGGTCACCGACCTGAAACGTTAACTCTGTTTCTCTCTCCACAGATGCTGCCCGACCTGATGAGTGATCCCAGCAATTTTCAGTTTCTATTTCAGTTCTATTTCATCGTCGCATTGGCCACAAAACAGATTTTTACAAGTTACAGGTACTTTGGGGGGTTGTGTTTTACAGCAAAGCATATTCACAAGCTTTAAAAGGCAGAGACCAGCGGTGGCTAAAGTGTCAATGACCTCAGTTTTGTCATCCTCCCCCTCCCCAAAATAAATGATAAACAATTTGTTAGCCTGTCTCAGCAACCGATAAACACTTAAGAACCATTGTGTTGGGAGGTCTCTGGCCCAAGGGTCCTTAACAGGGGCTGACTGCCCTGAGGTCCTCCTCTCGGGTTATGAACAAATAAAAATCGATAGTTTTTTTCAACAAAACTGCAATGGCAACCTTTCCTCAAGCTCAGAAACTTTAGCAAGCAGAGGACAGTTAGAGGAGTTATTTATTGAACTTGTTTTGGGATGGCAAGGCCGAATTTATTCCCCATGGCTAGTTGTTCCAAGAGTCGACATTAAGAGCTTGCTTGAGGCTGAACCAGACTGTTCACAACCTTGGTGTCATATTTGACCCTGAAACGAGCTTTCAACCACAGCAACAAAACTAAAACCGTCTATTTCCACCTCCATAAAATCGTCCATCTCCGCCCCTGCCTCAGCTCATCCGCTGCTGAAGCCCTCGTCCATGCCTTTGTTACTGTTACGTCTGTAATACACTTATGAACGACTCCACGAGGCAATGTGTTGTACTCAAACTGTGGTGACCTTGGTCCTTTATTCGTAACTTCAGAGTGAAGCACAAACATGGTGGACAGCCTTTTATACTGGGCCCTGCACATCTATGCAGGTGACCCTCAGATCTCCCACCGCAGTGCCCTCTGGTGGACAACCTCTACCACAAGGGCAGGAATGCCCGGTCTCCACCAGTTGCACCCTCTAGTGGTGTCAGCATAGTATATACACAGTGTAAACCTTATTGATAGTACATCAGGTAACAAGTCTCCATCTTATGCAACTATACAGTGACTACACAGAGAGTATATCTATAGTCTGCATATATAACATCACTCTCCCCAAGTCCTTTGTGCCGATTACCTTTGCACTATGTGCTGTGGCTTAGCTCTCCCCAGACTTAAGTGCCAATAGCCCTTGCACCTTGGCTGTGCTTTGGCTTGGCTCTCTCCCTGTTAACCCCCCAAGTCCTTTTGCCACAACGTTGGGTAGTGGTTACCAGTTTGGATGGTTCGATGATGCAATGGAGGTCCCAGTGGGTTCTGGGTGTGATCCATGTGTGTGTCCATGGCTACATACATCCATTTACTCCCCCCACCACCTCCCACAGTGAGATCATGCAGCAGGCCCGTTACATTAACATACAGGATCAGACACAGTGCAAGTACAAAGAAAGGAAGTTACAGTTTGTATCGTGACACCTTGGTTCAGTGACTTACATTCGTTACGTTTTGCGGTCGTGTGCCAGGATTGGGTAGATTGCATTCATGGTTCCGTCATGGTAGCAGTACAGATATGCGAGGACGCAGGTTCCAGAGCAACCATATGGGGTCCTAGTCATCTGATAGCGATGCTGCGCCCCCTGTTAGCAAGGTGGGCTTGGTTCGCTCACCTAGCCAGGACTCAGGGCCTTTGCCATTGCCTAGTGGTGGGCCGAGCCACAGATGTGTGTGGCCTCCCTGTCCTCCTTTGAGGGCTGCAGAATCTTCTGCCTGCTCTCTAACGGTGTTGGGAACCTGGCTGTTCCAGGCCCCGTTTGGGGAACTCGTTGGTTCTGACCTTCCGTTCCCGGACATGGCCGAGGCAGCGACTGGGTCTGGGGGCTGCGCCGTCTCCACCCAGGCGGTGGGCAACGGCGGCCTACTGTGCGTATTGGCGCTGTTTTCGTTTCCAGGTCCATGGCAAATAGTGCCATCAGGTGCCTGCAGCGTGGGATAGATCTGGGGCAGGGTATCAGGATCGATGCCTTCACCCTCCTAAGGCCGCTGGCCTATAACTTGTGAAGTCACCTGGGGCAGGGCATCAGGATCAGCGCCTTTACCCTCCCGAATTCACTCGCTTGCTACTTTTGGGGACACTCTATTCCCGACACCTCGCAACAAAATTTTTTTCTTTACATTCGGAATAGTACCGACATCTTGCAATCTTAATCGGTTCGTTACATTGATTACCAAGCATACAATGTCTCTTTAAGTTCAGTTGGTTGCAGGTCTCCTTTAAGAGAACCCTGCTGGCTTTTTAGACACCACGTGTTGGTCCCTCAGCGTTGCACCTCGTGATATGGCCACGGCCATCTTTTCTTTCAGCCATGCTGCACCTCGCTGTAGCAGGGACACCATCTTGCCTCTGTCCTCGAGGCCGACTGCCTTGATCCTTCTCTCCCGCGATTCTGCCACAAAAGCTGGAAGAGTGCCTGTGAAATCGATCTTCCTCCCCAGGAGTCCTACCACTGGAGCCGGGCAGGTAAGTTTAGGTCGTTGCAGTCGGATCATTGCCACGCAGTCGTGATGGACGGTCTGTGCCTCAGGTGCTGCGCTAGTCTGTTCTCTGGTGCCTGGCCCAAGCGAAGGTGAGGTTTTGCTCTGCCTCTGAGCACGGGGGACATCGATTGCTGGAGTGAAGAGGTCTTCCCATTTCCACTGGATCTTCCCCATCCACCTTTTTCCGAGTAGTGTTGGACCATCACCTGCAACAATCCACAGAGGTAACTTGTGCATCAGGCCATTATGGATTACACTTGCATCCGCACTACCGAGGACTGGGATCAGCTCCTTGGTGTAGGTGCGCAGCTTTTCCTGTACTGGAACCAGCTCGGGTCGTTTTTCATTCCATAGCCTATCAAAGGCATCCTGGCTCATCACTGACTGGCTCGCTCCCGTGTCCACTTCCATGAAGACTGGAACGCCGTTTATCTCGATGTCCATCTTCACTGGAGGACAATCGGTGGTGCAGGTATACACTCCATACACTTCTTCTTGGGGCTGAGCTGCCTCTCTGGCCAAATCATCATACTCCCCGCTGGATTCAAAGTCATTTATCGACTCCTCTGCTCAACGGTGAGTCGCATTTCTTTTACACATACGCTGGAGGTGGCCCTTTGTGTTACAGGCTTTGCATACGTACTCAGCAAACTGACACTGGTGAGCCCTATGGTTTCCTCCGCAGCACCAGCATGGTGCTACTTGATTGGCACCCCTCAGCGGACCCAGAGTTCTGGAACCCTGAGGTCTGTGCTCTCTGTCCTGGGCAGAGCCACGTTCTACAGTCTTGCCTGTGAAAGGCACCATTCTGTGTACAGTACTTGCCAGGTTTGAGTCCACAGGATGAATAATTTGCTTGGTGCTACAGGTTGAGGTCATAAACGCCTGACTGATGCTGATGGCCTTCTGCAGGTTGACTGTGGTGTCGGCAGATAATAGCTTGTGAAGGAGGCCCTCGTGACCAATTCCCATAACAAAGATGTCACGCATTGCTTCGTTGAGGTGCGTGTCGAAATCACACGGTGCCGCAAGTCTCCTGAGGTCGGCTGCATATTTTGCAATCTCCTGGCCCTCAGGTCTGCGGCGAGTTTAGAATCTGTGCCTGGCCGTGAGGATGCTCTGTTTTGGTTTTAGTTGGTCGCGAATTAGTTCAGTCAGCTCGTCGTATGTCTTATCTATTGTGTTCCTAACGCAGTTGAGGCTGCACACAGGGAGGTTAAAGTAACAGTGACCTCAGTCTTTAATGAGACACTCCAGAGTGAGGAACAGGCCTTAGGGGCCGGCTTATATACAGTGCTCCCAAGGGATGCTGGGATCCCTTGGGACTTCAGGGGATGCACTCCCTGGTGGCGGAACATGGGAGTGCATGCTTTACAGATACACAACATCACTCCCCCCGCAAAGTCAAAGTGAAAACTATTTACAAGGTGAGGCGGTCGGGAGCCTTTCTTTCCCTGGTGGACCGCCTCGGTACAAATGTCTGTTCTGATGTGTTGGCTGTGCCCTCACTGGGCTGGCGTGTTGTTGGCCCTGCAGGGCTGCTAGGTGAGCCTGGCCTTGCTGGGTTGTTGGGCGTGATGGGTTCAATTTCCTGGTCTGGCGTGGTGTCGTTGATCGTTTGGGTGTGTGTTGTGGGCTCGAAAAAGGTGGTGTCTGCTGTGGGTTGTTCAGGGCAGTCTGTGAACCGCAGCCTCGTTTGGTCCAGGTGCTTTCTGCAAATTTGTCCATTGTCTAGTTTGACTACAAACACCCTACTCCCTTCTTTAGCTATCACCATGCCCGCAATCCACTTGGGACCATGTCCATAGTTTAGCACATACACAGGGTCATTCAGATCAATTTCCCGTGACACAGTAGCGCGACCATCGTTTACATTTTGTTGCTGCCGCCTGCTCTCTGCCTGATCATGCAGGTTGGGGTGAACCAGCGAGAGTCTGGTTTTAAGTGTCCTTTTCATGAGTAGCTCAGCCGGGGGCATCCCTGTGAGCGAGTGGGATCTCGTGCGGTAGCTGAGCAGTACTCGGGACAGGCGGGTTTGGAGTGAGCCTTCTGTGACTCGTTTAAGGCTCTGTTTGATGGTTTATACTGCCCGCTCTGACTGCCCATTGGAGGCTGGTTTAAACGGGGCCGAGATGACATGTTTGATCCCATTGCGGGTCATGAATTCTTTAAATTCGGCACTGGTGAAACATGGCCCGTTGTCACTGACCACTATGCAAACATGGCCCTCAGGCTTTCAATGGTGGCGGTGGCGGTGCTTCCCGACATTATTTCACCTTCAATTCATTTTGAGAAAGCATCCACCACCACCAGGAACATTTTACCGAGAAACGGGCCCGCATAGTCGACATGGATCCTCGACCATGGTCTGGAGGGCCAGGACCACAAACTTAGTGGTGCCTCTCTGGGCGCATTGCTCAACTGAGCACACACGCTGCATTGCCGTGCACAGGACTCTAAGTCAGAGTCGATACCGGGCCACCACACGTGGGGCCCAAGTTTCGAGCCGCGCCTAGAACGGCGCAGTCCCGACCTGGACGCCCGTTTTTCGCGCCACAAAGTGCGCCTAAAAAAACTTCCAGATTCTCCAGCTCCCTGCAGGTCGTTTGCAGCTTGGCGCAGCACAGCAGGAGCTGTAGGGGGCGGAGCCAGGTCCCTGCGCTGAAAACCGTGCCGGAACCTCTGCACATGCGCGCTACAGTGGGCGCGCATGTGCAGTAGCTCCAGGCGCCCAAAACTGTGTGGGAGAGGCCCGAAGCACGCAGCCCCTAGCCCTGGCCCAATGGCCTCACTGGGGCTGCGTGAATAACGCTCCTCCCACGGCCAGCTCCTGCTTCCTCCCGACCCGACTCGACTCCCGCTTCCCGCCCCCCGCTTCCGGACCAGACCCGACACCGATCCGACTCCCGCTTCCAACCACCCCCCCCCCCCCCCCCGGCCCCCGGACCCGACCCGACTCGACTCCCGCTTCCCCCCCACCGCCCCCGGACCCGACACCGACACCGCATCCCGCTTCCCCCCCCGACTGGACCCGACCTGACCCCCCTCTCCCTGAACCGAACCGAACCGAACCGACCTCCCTCCCACCACCCCCCCCCCCCCCCCCCCCCCGACACCGACCCGCGATCCTCACCCGACCCAACGCCACCTACCTGTAAATCTGGTGCTGGGGACAGGCTCTGCCCGAAGTCTCGTTCAGCCTCCCTCCCCCATCTCCTTTCCCCCCCCCATCTCCTTTCCCCCATCTCATTTTCCCCCCATCTCCGTCCCCCCCATCTCCTTCCCCCCCATTTCCTTTCCCCCCATCTCCTTTCACCCATCTCCTTTCCCCCCCATCTCCTTTCACCCCCCATCTCCTTTCCCCCATCTCATTTTCCCCCCATCTCCTTTCACCCCCCCATCTCCTTTCACCCCCCCATCTCCTTTCCCCCCATCTCCTTCCCCCCCATATCCTTTCCCCCCCATCTCCTTCCCCCCATCTCCTTTCTCCCCATCTCCTTTCCCCCATCTCCTTTCCTTTCCCCTATCTACTTCCCCCCATCTCCTTTCCCTCCCATCTCCTTTCCCCCCCCATCTGCTTTCCTCCCATCTCCTTTCCCCCCCATCTCCTTTCTCCTTTCCCCCCATCTCCTTTCCCCCCATCTCCTTTCCTTTCCCCCATCTACTTCCCCCCCATCTCCTTCCCCTCCCCATCTCCTTTCCCCCCATCTTCTTTCCCCCCATCTCCTTTCCCCCCATCTCCTTTCACCCCCCATCTCCTTTCACCCCACCATCTCCTTTCACCCCCCCCATCTCCTTTCCCCCCATCTCCTTTCACCCCCCATCTCCTTCCCCCCCCATATCCTTTCCCCCCATCTCCTTCCCCCCCATCTCCTTTCCCCCCATCTCCTTTCCCCATCTCCTTTCCCCCATCTCCTTTCCCCCATCTCCTTTCCTTTCCCCCATCTACTTCCCCCCATCTCCTTTCCCTCCCATCTCCTTTCCCCCCCATCTGCTTTCCCCCCATCTCCTTTCCCCCATCTCCTTTCCCCCCCATCTCCTTTCCTTTCCCCCATCTCCTTTCCCTCCCATCTCCTTCCCCCCCCATCTCCTTTCCCCCCATCTCCTTTCCCCCCATCTCCTTTCACCCCCCATCTCCTTTCCCCCCATCTCCTTTCACCCCCCCATCTCCTTTCCCTCCCATCTCCTTTCCCCCCATCTCCTTTCACCCCCATCTCCTTTCTCCCCCATCTCCGTTCACCCCCCATCTCCTTCCCCCCCATCTCCTTTCCCCCCCATCTCCTTTCCCCCATCTCCTTTCCCATCTCCTTTCCCCCCCAATCTCCTTTCCCCCCCATCTACTTTCCCCCCCCATCTCCTTTCCCCCCATCTCCTTTCCCCCCCCCAATCTCCTTTCCACCCCATCTCCTTCCCCCCCAATCTCCTTTCCCCCCAATCTCTTTCCCCCCCCAATCTCCTTTCCCCCCACCTCCTTTCCCCCCATCTCCTTTCCCCCCATCTCCTTTCCCCCCAATCTCCTTTCCCCCCAATCTCTTTTCCCCCCCAATCTCCTTTCCCCCCACCTCCTTTCCCCCCCATCTCCTTTCCCCCATCTCCTTTCCCCCCCTTCTCCTTTCCCCCCCTTTTTCTTCACCCCCCTTTTCCTCGCCCCCCCTCCCCTTCATCTCCTCCCCCCTTCCCCTCCTCCCCCTTCCCCTTCTCCTCCTCCCCCTCGCCCTTCTCCCCCATCTCCCCCATCCCTCCCCCTTCCCTCCCTCTGCTCCCTCCTCTCTCCCTCTACCCCCCTCCTCCCCCTCCCCTCGCTGTCAGAAACACAGACACTGACAGACAGAGAATGAGAGACACACACAGACAGACAGAGAGATAGAGACACTGACAGAGACACACTGTGGGTGGGGCATCCCAGCACGCTGTTGGAGGGCTCCCAGTGCTGCAGTCGGTAAGTAGAAAATGTTTTATTTATTGATTTAAAAAAAAATTATTCTTATTAATTTTTTTTGATTGATTTATTGGTTGATTTATTGATGTTTTTATAATTTATTATTGATGATGGCTCTTTATTTGTAAAACTGAGGTGTTTAATGTTTGTAAACTTCCCATTAAACCCCCCTCCCCCCATTCCCTATGCCTGATTTGTAACCTACGCCTGATTTTCTATAGTGTAGACAAGGTTTTTTCGAGCGTACAAAAATCTTCACTTACTCCATTCTAAGTTAGTTTGGAGTAAGTTTTCACTGCCGAAACTTTGAAAACAGGCATAAGTGGCCGGACACGCCCCCTTTTGAAAAAAAAATTCTGTTCCAAAGTGAAACTGTTCTAACTGACTAGAACTGGTGCAAACTAAATGGCGAGAATTCCGATTTCTAAGATACTCCGTTCTACACCAGTTGCTCCTAAAAATCAGGAGCAAATCATGGCGAAACTTGGGGCCGTGGGATCTGGCTATCGCTTTCACCATTACTATACCCGGGTGTGTAATGTGGAGATCCGAGATGAACGTCTCCCTGCCCTTTTTTGGTAGCACTACACGGTTACCGCACAACAGGCAGTCTGACTGCCTGAATGGACAGCTCGTCCTTTCGCCGCTGGAACGCTCTCATGCAGTACACAGTTTTTTTACTATGGACAGCAGAGGATCTTGGCTGGTCCAAGTCCTAATCTGGCGGGCCGTGACAGGTGATTTATCATTTTCAAACGCTTCCATGACCATCAGCAAGTCTGCGGGCTGCGCCACCATCAACAAGTTTGCAGACTGCACCATTTCCACCCCCGTGGTGGGCAATGGTAGCCGACTGAGAGCATCCGCACAGTTCTCGGTGCCTGGCCTGTGGTGGATGGTATAGTTATAGGCTGATAGTGCGAGTGCCCACCTTTGTATGCGGGCTGAGGCATTAGTATTTATCCCCTTGTTTTCAGCGAACATGGATGTGAGGGGCTTGTGATCAGTTTCCAGCTCAAATTTGAGGCCAAACAGGTACTGATGCATTTTCTTTACCCCGAACACACAAGCTAATGCCTCTTTCTCAATCATGCTGTAGGCCCTCTCGGCCTTAGACAAGCTCCTGGAAGCAAAGGTGACAAGTTGCAACTTCCCCGCAACGTTAGCTTGTTGTAATACACACCCGACTCCGTACGACAATGCGTCACATTCTAGCACAAGTCTTTTACACAAGTTATACAATACAAGCAGCTTGTTGGAGCATAAAATGTTTCTGACTTTCTCAAACGCTATTACTTGTTTTTTTTTCCCCATACCCAGTTCTCACCTTTGCGCAATAACATATGTAGGGGCTCTAAAAGGAGGCTTATACCCGGTAGGAAGTTACCAAAATAGTTGAGGAGTCCCAGGAATGACCGCAGCTCCGTGACGTTCTGTGGCCTGGGCGCGTTCCTGATAGCCTCTATCTTGCCGTCTGTGGGCCGAATGCCTTCCACCGCGATCTTTCTCCCCAAAAACTCCACTTCTGTCGCCATGAAGACGCATTTTGACCTCTTCAGCCGCAGCCCTACGCAATCCAGTCGCTAGAGGACCTCCTCCAGGTTTTGTAGGTGCTCGGCAGGGTCCCCCGACCCATGACCAATATGTCGTCCTGAAAGACCAACGTGTGTGGTACCGACGTGAGTAGGCTCTCCATGTTTCTCTGGAAGATCGCTGCAGCCGACCGAATTCCAAACGGACATCTGTTGAAGATGAACAGTCCCTTGTGCATGTTGATGCAGGTGAGGCCCTTTGAAGACTCCTCCAGTTCCTGCATCATGTAGGCCGAAGTCAGGTCGAGCTTGGTGAACGTCTTGCGTCCTGCCAGCGTCGCAAATAGGTCATCTGCCTTAGGTAGCGGGTATTGGTCCTGTGGCGAGAAACGATTAATAGTTACTTTATAATCGTCGCAAATCCTGACTGTGCCATCACTTTTGAGTACTGGAACAATCGGGCTGGCCCACTTGCTGAATTCCACTGGGGAGATGATGCACTCGCGTTGCAGCCTGTCCAGCTCGATTTCCACTCTCTCCCTCATCATGTGAGGCACCGCTCGCGTCTTGTGGTGAATGGGTCGTGCTTCTGGGACCAAGTGTATCCGCACCTTCGCCCTGGAAAAGTTTCCAATGCCTGGATCAAAAAGGGAAGGAAATTTGTTAAGAACCTGGATACATGAGGCCTCATCAACATGTGATAGCACTCGGATGTCAACCCAGTTTCAGCGGATTTTGCCCAGCCAGCTCCTTCCAAGCAGTGTGGGGCCATCGCCCGGGACAATCCAGTGGCAGTTCGTGCACCGTGCCCTCGTAGGTGACCTTGACCATGGCGCTGCCCAGGACAGTGATAAGCTCCTTGGTGTACGTTCTCAGTTTCGTGTGGATGGGGCTCAGGGCTGGTCTGAATGCCTTGTTGCACCACAGTCTCTCAAACATCTTTTTACTCATGATGGATTGGCTAGCGCCAGTGTCCAGTTCCATGACTACGGCTAAGCCATTCAATTTTACATTTAGCATTATAGGTGGACATTTCGTCGAAAATGCGTGCACCCCATTTACTTCAGCATCTGCCTCCACTCTCTGAGGCTCGAAATTGCTTTGATCCACCATGGACCGATCTTCCTCTGCCACGTGGTGGTTAGCAGATTTTGCAGAGTTTGCAGCTCGTTTGCAAGCTCATTGGAGGTGCCTCATTGTTCCACAGCTCTTGCAAACATACCCTTTGAGGGGGCATGAATAGGCTGAATGGAAGCCTCCACAACGCCAACAAGGTGTGAATTGCCTTGCATTCATCCTTTGTTGGGGACTCTCAGTCATCTGGGTCACCTGAGGCCTGCTGGCAGTTGCAGACTTGTGGGTTCTGCCCTGTACATTTCTGCTCGCAAACACAGTTCCAGTTAATTTATGAGCATTGCTAGCACTTGTGTGCTGAGAGATTTGTTTGGTGTTATCACTGGTGGACATAAACGCCTGTGCTATCGCAATGGCCTTACTGAGAGGCGGTGTCTCCACAGTCAAAAGTTTTCGTAGTATGGTCTCGTGGCCAATGCCCAGTACCAAAAAGTCTCTGAGCATTTGCTCCAGGTAGCCATCAAACTCACATTGTCCTGCAAGTTGCCTTAGCTCAGCGACGTAGCTCGCCACTTCCTGACCTTCAGATCGCTGGCACGTGTAGAACCGATACCTCGCCATCAGCACGCTCTCATTCGGGTTAAGATGCTCCCAAACCAGTGTACACAGCTCCTCATATGACTTATCTGTGGGTTTCACCGGAGCCAGAAGATTCTTTATGAGGCTGTAGGTCGGTGCCCCGCAGACTGTGAGGAGGACCGCTCTCCTTTTTGCAGCGCTTCCTTCTCCGTCCAGCTCCTTGGCTACAAAGTACTGGTCTAGCCATTCGACATAGGCTTCCCAGTCCTCACCCTCCGAGAACTTCTCCAGGATGCCCACAGTTTGCTGCATCTTTGCGTTGGATTCGTATTCTCGTCGCCAGTTATTGTGTTCCTAACACAGTTAAGGCTGCACACAGGGAGGTTAAAGTAACAGTGACCTCAGTCTTTAATGAGACACTCCAGAGTGAGGAACAGGCCTTGGGGGCCGGCTTATATACAGTGCTCCCAAGGGATGCTGGGATCCCTTGGGACTTCAGGGGATGAGCTCCCTGGTGGCGGAACATGGGAGTGCATGCTTGCAGATACACAACATTATCCTTGGCCTTCGTGGGTGCCAGCAAGTCCCTGACGAGGCGGTAGACCTTGGGCCCACAACTGGTGAGCAGTATAGCCTTGTGCTTCTCCGCCAATGTGTCCGTCTCCCCTGCCAGGTTGTTTGCCACGAAATATTGCTCCAGCCTTTCTATGAAGGCATCCCAATCATCACCCTCTGCAAAGTCTTTTAGTGTGCCAAAGGTAGCCAGAATCACATGAAAGTCCGTATTCTCGTCGCCAGTTGTTATGTCTGTAATATACTTATGAATGACTCCACGATGCAATGTGTTGTACTCATACTGTAGTGACCTTGGTCCTTTATTCGTAACTCCAGAGTGAGGCACAAACATGGTGGGCAGCATTTTATACTGGGCCCTGCACACCTATGCAGGTGACCCTCAGGTCTCCCACCGCAGTGCCCTCTGGTGGACAGCCTCTACCACAGGGGTAGGAAACCCCGGTCTCCAGCAGTTGCACCCTCTAGTGGTGCCAGGGTAGTATATACACAGTGTAAACCGTATTGATAGTACATCAGGTAACAAGTCTCCATCTTATGCAACTGTACAGTGACTCCACAGAGAGTATATCTATAGTCTGCATACATAACAATATAAATACAAGTTGCTGTTGTTACTTGGTATGTACAGAACCCACACGTGTTGTTATAGGTCATTCTCAAAAGCTTAGGTATAATGGCGATGACATAGCCTGGAGGAAAATAAAGCCAAAGACAGGCTTTAATGCATCGCGATGAACATTTGAACACCTCAAATCACCAACATGCACTCTTTGCCACAGAGTTGGGACTAGATCCCATTTCCGCCCCTGCCTCCGACTATCTGCTGCCTTATCCTCAATCCAGGTATTTGTTATCTTCAGGCTCGATTATTCCGACACTCTCCTGATCACCCATCTTCCACCCTCCGTAAACTTAAGCTCATCGAAAACCTTGCTCCCATATCCTAACTCGCATCAAATCCAGTTCACCCATCACCCCCTGTGCTCGCCGACCTACATTGGCTCCCAGTCCAACAATGCCTCGATTTTAAAATTATTACCCGCATGTTCAAGTCCCTCCTCTAGCTATACAACCCACAGAGCATACGCATTTCTTCAACTCTGGCCTTTCGTCCATCCCTACTTCCTTGGCAGCCACGCTTTCAGCCATCGAAGCCCTAAAATTGCCTGCTTAAATCTCCCCACACCTCTCTCATCCTTCAGGATGCTCCTTAAAACCCTCCTACCGTCTTTCGGATAAGACGTTAAACCGAGGCACCGTCTGCTCTCCCAGGTGGATGTAAAAGATCCCATGGCACTATTTCGAAGAAGAGCAGGGGAGTTCTCCCCAATGTCCTGGGGCCAATATTTAACCTTCAATCAACATAAAGAATAACAGATTACCTGGTCATTATCACATTGTTGTTTGTGGGAGCTTGCTGTGTGCAAATTGGCTGCTGCGTTTCCTACATTACAACAGTGACTACACTTCAAAAAGTACTTCATTGGCTGTAAGGCGCTTTGAGACACCCGGTGGTCGTGAAAGGCGCTATATAAATATAAATGACATCGACTATGTCCTGGAGTTCAGCCTCTGGATGTGCGCAGATGCAGGCGTCGTCCGCATACCGTAGCTCGACGGCAGAGGTTGGGGTGGTCTTGGACCTGGCCTGAAGACGGCGACGGTTGAACAGGTTCCCACTGGTTCAGTAGTTTAGTTCCACTCCAGCGGGGAGCTTGTCGACTGTGATGAGTGGAGCATGGCGGCGAGAAAGATTGAGAAGAGGGTTAGGACGATGACGAAAGCATGGGCCTTACGCTAAACATCCGTAAGACAAAGGTCCTCCACCAGCCTGTCCTCACCGCACAGCACTGCCCCCCAGTCATCAAGATCCACGGCATGGCCCTGGACAACGCGGACCATTTCCCATACCTTGCGAGCTTCTTATCAACAAGAGCATTCATTGACGATGAGATTCAACACTGCCTCCAGTGCAGCCTTCGGCCGCCTGAGGAAAAGAGTGTTTGAAGACTAGGCCGTCAAATCTGCCACCAAGCTCATGGTCTACAGGGCTGTAGTAATACCCGCCCTCCTGTATGGCTCTGAGACATGGACCATGTACAGTAGACATTAGCTTGGATGATGTGGAATCTATATGGGTAGAGCTGCAGAACACCAAAGGGCAAAAAACGTTAGTAGGAGTTGTGTACAGACCTCCAAACAGTAATAGGGATGTTGGGGAGGGCATCAAACAGGAAATTAGGGGTGCATGCAATAAAGGTGTAGCAGTTATAATGGGTGACTTTAATATGCACATAGATTGGGCTAGCCAAACTGGAAGCAATACGGTGGAGGAGGATTTCCTGGAGTGCATAAGGGATGGTTTTCTAGACCAATATGTTGAGGAACCAACTAGGGGGGAGGCCATCTTAGACTGGGTGTTATGTAATGAGAGAGGATTAATTAGCAATCTCATTGTGCGAGGCCCCTTGGGGAAGAGTGACCATAATATGGTGGAATTCTGCATTAGGATGGAGAATGAAACAGTAAATTCAGAGACCATGGTCCAGAACTTAAAGAAGGGTAACTTTGAAGGTATGAGGCATGAATTGGCTAGGATAGATTGGCGAATGATACTTAGGGGGTTGACTGTGGATGGGCAATGGCAGACATTTAGAGATCGCATGGATGAATTACAACAATTGTACATTCCTGTCTGACGTAAAAATAAAAAAGGGAAGGTGGCTCAACCATGGCTATCTAGGGAAATCAGGGATAGTATTAAAGCCAAGGAAGTGGCATACAAATTGGCCAGAAATAGCAGCGAACCTGGGGACTGGGAGAAATTTAGAACTCAGCAGAGGAGGACAAAGGGTTTGATTAGGGCAGGGAAAATGGAGTACGAGAAGAAGCTTGCAGGGAACATTAAGGCGGATTGCAAAAGTTTCTATAGGTATGTAAAGAGAAAAAGGTTGGTGAAGACAAACGTAGGTCCCCTGCAGTCAGAATCAGGGGAAGTCATAATGGGGAACAAAGAAATGGCAGACCAATTGAACAAGTACTTTGGTTCGGTATTCACTAAGGAGGATACAAACAACCTTCTGGATATAAAAGGGGTCAGAGGGTCTAGTAAGGAGGGGGAACTGAGTGAAATCTTTATTAGTCGGGAAATTGTGTTGGGGAAATTGATGGGATTGAAGGCCGATAAATCCCCAGGGCCTGATGGACTGCATCCCAGAGTACTTAAGGAGGTGGCCTTGGAAATAGCGGATGCATTGACAGTCATTTTCCAACATTCCATTGACTCTGGATGAGTTCCTATGGAGTGGAGGGTAGCCAATGTAACCCCACTTTTTAAAAAAGGAGGGAGAGAGAAAACAGGGAATTATAGACCGGTCAGCCTGACCTCAGTAGTGGGTAAAATGATGGAATCAATTATTAAGGATGTCATAGCAGTGCATCTGGAAAATGGTGACATGATAGGTCCAAGTCAGCATGGATTTGTGAAAGGGAAATCATGCTTGACAAATCTTCTGGAATTTTTTGAGGATGTTTCCAGTAAAGTGGACAAAGGAGAACCAGTTGATGTGGTATATTTGGACTTTCAGAAGGCTTTCGACAAGGTCCCACACAAGAGATTAATGTGCAAAGTTAAAGCACATGGGATTGGGGGTAGTGTGCTGACGTGGATTGAGAACTGGTTGTCAGACAGGAAGCAAAGAGTAGGAGTAAACGGGTACTTTTCAGAATGGCAGGCAGTGACTAGTGGGGTGCCGCAAGGTTCTGTGCTGGGGCCCCAGCTGTTTACATTGTACATTAATGATTTAAACGAGGGGATTAAATGCAGTATCTCCAAATTTGCGGATGACACTAAGTTGGGTGGCAGTGTGAGCTGCGAGGAGGATGCTATTAGGCTGCAGAGTGACTTGGATAGGTTAGGTGAGTGGGCAAATGCATGGCAGATGAAGTATAATGTGGATAAATGTGAGGTTATCCACTTTGGTGGTAAAAACAGAGAGACAGACTATTATCTGAATGGTGACAGATTAGGAAAAGGGAAGGTGCAACGAGACCTGGGTGTCATGGTACATCAGTCATTGAAGGTTAGCATGCAGGTACAGCAGGCGGTTAAGAAAGCAAATGGCATGTTGGCCTTCATAGCGAGGGGATTTGAATACAGGGGCAGGGAGGTGTTGCTACAGTTGTACAGGGCCTTGGTGAGGCCACACCTATTGTGTACAGTTTTGGTCTCCTAACTTGAGGAAGGACATTCTTGCTATTGAGGGAGTGCAGCGAAAATTCACCAGACTGATTCCCGGGATGGCGGGACTGACCTATCAAGAAAGACTGGATCAACTGGGCTTGTATTCACTGGAGTTCAGAAGAATGAGAGGGGACCTCATGGAAACGTTTAAAATTCTGACGGGTTTAGACAGGTTAGATGCAGGAAGAATGTTCCCAATGTTGGGGAAGTCCAGAACCAGGGGTCACAGTCTGAGGATAAGGGGTAAGCCATTTAGGACCGAGATGAGGAGAAACTTCTTCACCCAGAGAGTGGTGAACCTGTGGAATTCTCTACCACAGAAAGTAGTTGAGGCCAATTCACTAAATATATTCAAAAGGGAGTTAGATGAAGTCCTTACTACTAGGGGGATCAAGGGTTATGGCGAGAAAGCAGGAAGGGGGTACTGAAGTTTCATGTTCAGCCATGAACTCATTGAATGGCGGTGCAGGCTAGAAGGGCTGAATGGCCTGCTCCTGCACCTATTTTCTATGTTTCTATGTTTCTATGACACCTCAAGTCACTGGAGAAATACCACCAACAATGTCTCCGTAAGATCCTACAAATCCCCTGGGAGGACAGACGCACCAACATTAACGTCCTCAATCAGGCCAACATCCCCAGCATCGAAGCACTGACCGCACCCGACCAGCCCCGCTGGGCAGGCCACATTGTCCGCATGCCAGACACGAGACTCCCAAAGCAAGCGCTCTACTCGGAACTCCTTCACGGCAAATGAGTCAAAGGTGGGCAGAGGAAACGTTACAAGGACACCCTCAAAGTGCAATATCCCCACTGGCACCTGGGAGTCCCTGGCCAAAGACCAGCCCGGCCTAAGTGGAGGATGTGCATCCGGGAAGGCGCTGAGTACCTCGAGTCTCGTCACCGAGAGCATGCAGAGACCAAGCGCAGGCAGCGGAAGGAGCGTGCGGCAAACCAGTCCCACCCACCCCTTCCTCCAACAACTGTCTGCCCCACCTGTGACAGAGACTGTAATTCCCGTATTGTTCAGTCACCTAAGAGCTCATGTTAAGAGTGGAAGCAAGTCTTCCTCGATTCCGAGGGACTGCCTATTATGATGATGATAAATGTAAGCCTCTTTGACCAAGCTTTTGGTCACCTGTCCTAATATTTCCCTCTGTGACTCGGTGCCAACCTTTCTGATTGCGCTCCTGTGAAGCACCTTGAGACATTGTACAATATGAAAAAGCGACTATATAATTGCAAGTTGATATTTTAAAACCCAGCTCATTGATCAGGTTCAGCAGTTAATTCCTTGCTTATGTCGCTCTGAAGCACCTTGGGACAGTTTTTCTGCTACATCAAAGTCGAGAAGAGATTTTCCAGTCTCGTCACAAATGTCCATTCCTGAAGGTCAGAAAAGCAATTGCAAGGAGTATATTAATACTGTACATACTGCCGCACCAGTCCTCACTCTCTGGGTTCCTGATTCCTGCACTGTCGGAGGTGCCGTCTTTCGGAAAAGACGTTAAACCGAGGTCCCGTCTGCGTATGTAAAAGATCCCATGGCACTATTGGAAGAAGAGCAGCGGGAGTTCTCCACGGTGTCCTGGGGCCAATATCTATCCCTCAATCAGACAATCCGAGCCATTATCACGTTGCCGTTTGTGGGAGCTTGCTGTGCACAAATTAGGCTGTCAAGTTTCCCACATTAAAACAGTGACTGCACTCAAAGTACTTCATTGGCTGTAAAGCGCTTTGAGACGTCCGGTGGTCATGAAAGGCGCTATATAAATGCAAGTCTGTCTTTCTTTTCGTTTGCCTCTCTTCTTCATTAACACTGCTTAAAATCTGCCTCTTTGGTCACGAGACAGCTCATGAGGGAAAGCTCAACTCAAAGCTCATCAGGCAGAGGACAAGGGCTGTTCTATATCAAGTTACCACAGGCTGCCCTTGTGCCTCATAACACAGGGAGAATCAAGGATGAGAAAAGGCATTCAACCATCAGATTCATACCTCCAACATTTCGCATCATCCACCTGCAGTCTGCACTCCCCTGGTCTAGTTCCACTGATGGAACATTCCAGACTTCAGCCGGAGAAGTTTTACATTTTATGATCTGTTAATCCTGTGCTTATAGCTTGACCTCAAAACAATCTGGTTCAACCTTACCCGTGGCATTGAATACTGTATACAGCTCAATGACCATAATCGCCTTACAGCCTACACCTTAAGCTGCTTTCATCCTCCTTTACAGTTGATCAACAACAACTTGTATTTATATAGCACCTTTAACGATGTAAAGCATCCCAAGGCGCTTCACAGGAGCGTCAGCAAACAAAATTTGACACCGAGCCACAGAGAGATATTACGGCAGATAATCAAAAGCTTGATCAAAGAGGTCGGACAGAAGCAGCACCTTAACGGAGAAGAGAGGTGAAAGAAAGACAGACTTGCATTTATATAGCGCCTTTCACGACCACCGGACGTCTCAAAGTGCTTCACAGCCAATGAAATATTTGGAGTGTAGTCACTGTTGTAATGTGGGAACTGCGGCAGCCACACACAGCGATGTGATAATGACCAGATCAACTGTTCTTTTGTTATGTTGATTGAGGGAGAAATATTGGCCCAGGAGACTGATGATGGTCATATGATGGTGGCGAGGCATTGCCAAAGCAACGTGCGGAGGTGGGGGTGGCGTGATGATGCCACGACGCACGCAGCCCTCGGGCTATGTATATATATCATCATCATCATCATAGGCAGTCCCTCGAAATCGAGGAAGACTTGCTTCCACTCTAAAAGTGAGTTCTCAGGTGATTGAACAGTCCAATATGGGAATTACAGTCTCTGTCACTAATCACTGCGCTTGTTTTCTGCACGCTCTCGGCGACAAGGCTCGAGGTGCTCAGCGCCCTCCTGGAAGCACTTCCTCCACTTAGGACAGTCCTTGGCCAGGGACTCCCAGGTGTCGGTGGGGATGTTGCACTTTATCAGGGAGGCTTTGAGGGTGTCCTTGAAGTATTTCCTCTGCCCACCTGGGGCTTGTTGTGTATTTGTAAAGCATGCACTCCCATGTTCCGCCACCAGGGAGCTCATCCCCTGAAGTCCCAAGGGATCCCAGCATGCCTTGGGAGCACTGTATATAAGCCGGCCCCTAAGGCCTGTCCCTCACTCTGGAGTGTCTTAATAAAGACTGAGGTCACTGTTACTTTAACCTCCCTGTGTGCAGCCTCATCTGTGTTAGGAACACAATAACTGCCGACGAGAATACGAATCCAACGCAAAGATGCAGCAAACTGTGGGCATCCTGGAGAAGTTCTCGGAGGGTGAGGACTGGGAAGCCTATGTCGAACGGCTAGACTAGTACTTTGTAGCCAAGGAGCTGGACGGAGAAGGAAGTGCTGCAAAAAGGAGAGCGGTCCTCCTCACAGTCTGCGGAGCACCAACCTACAGCCTCATGAAGAATCTTCTGGCTTCGGTGAAACCCACTCATAAGTCGTATGAGGAGCTGTGTACACTGGTTCGGGAGCATCTTAACCCGAGGGAGAGCGTGCTGATGGCGAGGTATCGGTTCTACACGTGCCAGCGATCTGAAGATCAGGGGGTGGCGAGCTACGTCGCCGAGCTAAGGCGACTTGCAGGACAATGTGAGTTTGATGGCTAACTGGAGCAAATGCTCAGAGACTTTTTGGTACTGGGCATTGGCCACGAGACCATCCTACGAAAACTTTTGACTGTATAGACACCGACCCTCAGTAAGGCCATTGTGGTAGCACAGGCGTTTATGTCCACCAGTGATAACACCAAACAAATCTCTCAGCACACAAGTGCTAGCAATGTTCATAAATTAACTGGAATTGTGTTTGCGAGCAGAAATGTACTGCGCAGAACCCACGAGTCTGCAACTGCCAGCAGGCCTCAGGTGACCCAGATGACTCAGAGTCCCCAACAAAGGATGACTGCAAGGCAATTCACACCTTGTTGGTGTTGTGGAGGATGCCATTCAGCCTATTCATGCCGCTTCAAAGGGTATGTTTGCAAGAGCTGTGGAACAATGGGGCACCTCCAACGAGCTTGCAAACGAGCTGCAAGCTCTGCAAAACCTGCTAACCATCACGTGGCAGAGGAAGATTGGTCCATGGTGGATCAAAGCAATTTCGAGCCTCAGAGAGAGGAGGCAGATGCTGAAGTACATGGGGTGCACACATTTTCGACAAAATGTCCACCTATAATGCTAAATGTAAAATTGAATGGCTTACCTGTAGCCATGGAACTGGACACTGGCGCTAGCCAATCCATCATGAGTAAGAAGATGTTTGAGAGACTTTGGTGCAACAAGGCACTCAGACCAGCTCTGAGCCCCATCCACACGAAACTGAGAACGTACACCAAAGAGCTTATCACTGTCCTGGGCAGCACCATGGTCAAGGTCACCTACAAGGGCACAGTCCACAAAGTGCCACTCTGGATTGTCCCGGGTGATGGCCCCATACTGCTTGGAAGAGCTAGCTGGGCAAAATCCGCTGGAACTGGGATAACATCCGAGTCCTATCACATGTCGATGAAGCCTTATGTACCCAGGTTCTTAACAAATTTCCTTCCCTTTTTGAGCCAGGCATTGGAAACTTTTCCGGGGCGATCCACTTGGTCCCAGAGGTACAACCCATTCACCATAAGGCGCGAGCGGTACCTCATATGATGAGGGAGAGAGTGGAAATCGAGCTGGACAGGCTGCAACGCGAGGGCATCATCTCCCCAGTGGAATTCAGCGAGTGGGCCAGCCCAATTGTTCCAGTACTCAAAAGTGATGGTACAGTCAGGATTTGCGGCGATTATAAAGTAACTATTAATCGTTTCTCGCTACAGGATCAATATCCGCTACCTAAAGCAGACGACCTATTTGCGACGCTGGCAGGAGGCAAGACGTTCACCAAACTCGACCTGACTTCGGCCTACATGACGCAGGAGCTGGAGGAGTCTTCAAAGGGCCTCACCTGCATCAACATGCACAAGGGACTGTTCATCGACAACAGATGCCCGTTTGCAATTCGGTCGGCTGCAGCGATCTTCCAGGGAAACATGGAGAGCCTACTCAAGTTGGTACCACACATGGTGGTCTTTCAGGACGACATATTGGTCTCAGGTCGGGACACCGCCGAGCACCTACAAAACCTGGAGGAGGTCCTCCAGCGACTGGATCGCGTAGGGCTGCGGCTAAAGAGGTAGAAATGCATCTTCATGGCAACAGAAGTGGAGTTTTTGGGGAGAAAGATCGCGGCGGATGGCATTAGGCCCAGAAATGCCAAGACAGAGGCTATCAGGAACACGCCCAGGCCACAGAACGTCACGGAACTGCGGTCGTTCCTGGGACTCCTCAACTATTTTGGTAACTTCCTACCGGCATTAAGCATCCTTTTAAAGCCGCTACATGTGTTATTGCGCAAAGGTGAGAACTGGGTATGGGGAAAAAACCAAGTAATTGCTTTTGAGAAAGCCAGAAACATTTTATGCTCCAACAAGCTGCTTGCATTGTATAACCCGTGTAAAAGACTTGTGCTAGCATGTGATGCGTCGTCGTACGGAGTCGGGTGTGTATTACAACAAGCTAATGTTGCGGGGAAGTTGCAACCTGTCACCTATGCTTCCAGGAGCTTGTCTAAGGCTGAGAGGGCCTACAGCATGATTGAGAAAAAGGCATTAGCGTGTGTGTTCGGGGTAAAGAAAATGCATCAGTAAATTTAAATTTGAGCTGGAAACTGATCACAAGCCCCTCACATCCCTGTTCGCTGAAAACAAGGAGATAAATACTAATGCCTCAGCCCACATACAAAGGAGGGCACTCGCGCTATCAGCGTATAACTATACAATCCGCCACAGGCCAGGCACTGAGAACTGTACGGATGCTCTCAGTCGGCTATCATTGCCCACCACAGGAGTGGAAATGGCGCAGCCTGCAAACTTGTTGTTGGTGGCGCAGCCCGCAAAGTTGTTGATGGTCATGGAAGCGTTTGAAAATGATAAATCACCTGTCACGGCCCGCCAGATTAAGACTTGGATCAGCCAAGATCCTCTGCTGTCCCTAGTAAAAAACTGTGTACTGTATGGGAGCTGGGCCAGCATCCCCGTTGAAATGCAAGAGCTAATCAAGCCATTCCAGCGGCGAAAGGACGAGCTGTCCATTCAGGCAGACTGCCTGTTGTGGGGTAACTGCGTCGTGCTACCAAAAAAGGGCAGGGAGACGTTCATCTCGGATCTCCACAGCACACACCCGGGTATAGTAATGATGAAAGCTATAGTCAGATCCCACGTGTGGTGGCCCGGTATCGACTCTGACTTAGAGTCCTGTGTACGGCAATGCAGCGTATGTGCTCAGTTGAGCAACGCGCCCAGAGAGGCACCACTAAATTTGTGGTCCTGGCCCTCTAGACCATGGTCGAGGATCCATGTTGACTATGCGGGCCCGTTTCTCGGTACAATGTTCCTGGTGATGGTGGATGCTTTTTCAAAATGGATTGAATGTGAAATAATGTCGGGAAGCACCGCCACCGCCACCATTGAAAGCCTGAGGGCCATGTTTGCCACCCACGGCCTGCCTGACCTATTGGTCAGTGACAACGGGCCATGTTTCACCAGTGCCGAATTTAAAGAATTCATGACCCGCAATGGGATCAAGCATGTCACCTTGGCCCCGTTTAAACCAGCCTCCAATGGGCAGGCAGAGCGGGCAGTACAAACTGTCAAACAGAGCCTTAAACGAGTCACAGAATGCTCACTCCAAACCCGCCTGTCCCGAGTACTGCTCAGCTACCGCACGAGACCCCACTCGCTCACAGGGGTGCCTCCGGCTGAGCTACTCACGAAAAGGACATTTAAAACCAGACTCTCGCTGGTTCACCCCAACCTGCATGATCAGGTAGAGAGCAGGTGGCAGCAACAAAATGTAAACGATGGTCGCGCCACTGTGTCACGGGAAATTAATCTGAATGACCCTGTGTATGTGCTAAACTATGGACATGGTCCCAAGTGGATTGTGGGCATGGTGATAGCTAAAAAAGGTAATAGGGTGTTTGTAGTCAAACTAGACGATGGACAAATTTGCAGAAAGCACCTGGACCAAACGAGGCTGCGGTTCACAGACTGTCATGAACAACCCACAGCAGACACCACCTTTTTTGAGCCCACAACACACACCCAAAGGATCAACGACACCACACCGGACCAGGAAATCGAACCCATCACGCCCAACAACCCAGCAAGGCTAGGCTCACCTAGCAGCCCTGCAGGGCCAACAACACGCCAGCCCAGCGAGGGCACAGCCAACACACCAGAACAGACATTTGTACCGAGGCGGTCCACCAGGGAGAGAAAGGCTCCCGACCGCCTCACCGAGTAAATAGTTTTTACTTTGACTTTGCGGGGGGAGTGATGTTGTGTATCTGTAAAGCATGCACTCCCATGTTCTGCCACCAGGGAGCGCATCCCCTGAAGTCCCAAGGGATCCCAGCATCCCTTGGGAGCACTGTATATAAGCCGGCCCCTAAGGCTTATTCCTCACTCTATAGTGTCTCATTAAAGACTGAGGTCACTATTACCTTAACCTCCGTGTGTGCAGCCTCAACTGTGTTAGGAACACAATGGGGCTCACCTGCCGCGTGCGCTTGCTTTGGGAGTCTCGTGTGGCGATGTGGCCCACCCAACGGAACTGGTCGAGTGTGGTCAATGCTTCGATGCTGGGGATGTCGGCCTGATCAAGAACACTGACGTTGGTGCGTCTGTCCTCCCAGGGGATTTGCAGGATCTTGCGGGGACAGTGTTGGTGGTATTTCTCGAGCAATTTGAAGTGTCTACTGTACATGGTCCACGTCACTGAGCCATACAGGAGGGCGGGTATCACTACAGCCCTGTAGACCACAAGCTTAGTGCCATAATTATGACCATCTTTAAAAAAGGGGACAAGTCCGACTGCGGCAACTACAGGGGAATCCGCCTGTTGTTGGCCACTGGGAAAGTCATCGCTAGAATCCTCCTCAACTGAATTCTCCCTGTGGCTGAGGAGCTCCTGCCGGAGTCACAGTGCGGATTCCGTCCACTACGGTGTACCACGGACAAGATCTTCACGGCGTGACAACTGCAAGAGAAATGCAGGGAATAACATCAACCCTTGTACATGGCCTTCTTTGACCTCACAAGGCCTTTGACTTTGTAATGTAGCCAAGTTTGCTGATGATACTGTTATGTATGTAAAGCAGCGTGTAAGACTTGCCACCAGGGGGAGCACCTGTGGGAGATCCAAGAGTCACCTGTACACCCCGGGCAAGCAGGTATAAAAGCGAGTCTATCATGCTGCTTCCTTACTCTGGAGTTACATTAAAGAGACCAAGGTCACAACAGTTTGAGCTTACAATATACAGTCTTGTAGAGTTATTCTGAACATAACAATTGGCGACGAGTAACAGATCACGAACTTTCACGCGGTTATGGCTGCTGTTGGTATTCTTGAGAGATTTGTTGAGGGTGATGATTGGGAAACCTTCGTTGAGCGTCTTGACCAGTACTTCGTGGCTAACGAGCTGGATACGGAAGAGACCGCGGTCAAGCATAGGGCGATTCTCCTCACCGTTTGTGGGTCCACGATAGATGGCCTCATCAAAAATCTGCTAGCACCAACGAAACCAACAGAGAAGACATATGCAGAGTTGTGCACGCTGGTTCGGGAACACCTCAAGCCGAAGGAGAACAGCTTAATGGCCAGGTATCGCTTTTATACGCACCGTCGCTCCGAAGGCCAGGACGAGCTATGTCGTGACCCAAGATGCCTTGCAAGACTGTGCGTATTTGCTGAATATTTTGGGGAAATGTTGCGGGACTTTTTCGTGCTTGGAATCGGCCACGAGATCATTCTTCGCAAACTGCTGTCTGCCGAATCCCCAGATCTGAGCAAGGCTATCACGATAGCCCTGGCTTTCATGTCCACAAACGATAACACTAAACAGATATCATTGCAGCATCGAAGCTCACCGGCAAGTACTGTGCATAAAATAATGCCTTCAGCAGGCAGAACTGTACATGGCAGGGCCTACATGCCTGCAGAGGTCATAGAAACATAGAAACATAGAAACATAGAAACATAGAAACATAGAAAATAGGTGCAGGAGTAGGCCATTCGGCCCTTCTAGCCTGCACCGCCATTCAATGAGTTCATGGCTGAACATTCAACTTCAGTACCCCATTCCTGCTTTCTCGCCATACCCCTTGATCCCCCTAGCAGTAAGGACCTCATCTAACTCCTTTTTGAATATATTTAGTGAATTGGCCTCAACAACTTTCTGTGGTAGAGAATTCCACAGGTTCACCACTCTCTGGGTGAAGAAGTTCCTCCGCATCTCGGTCCTAAATGGCTTACCCCTTATCCTTAGACTGTGACCCCTGGTTCTGGACTTCCCCAACATTGGGAACATTCTTCCTGCATCTAACCTGTCTAACCCCGTCAGAATTTTATATGTTTCTATGAGGTCCCCTCTCATTCTTCTGAACTCCAGTGAATACAAGCCCAGTTGATCCAGTCTTTCTTGATAGGTCAGTCCCGCCATCCCGGGAATCAGTCTGGTGAACCTTCGCTGCACTCCCTCAATAGCAAGAATGTCCTTCCTCAGGTTAGGAGACCAAAACTGTACACAATACTCCAGGTGTGGCCTCACCAATGCCCTGTACAACTGTAGCAACACCTCCCTGCCCCTGTACTCAAATCCCCTTGCTATGAAGGCCAACATGCCATTTGCTTTCTTAACCGCCTGCTGCACCTGCATGCCAACCTTCAATGACTGATGTACCATGACACCCAGGTCTCTTTGCACCTCCCCTTTTCCTAATCTGTCACCATTCAGATAATAGTCTGTCTCTCTGTTTTTACCACCAAAGTGGATAACCTCACATTTATCCACATTATACTTCATCTGCCATGCATTTGCCCACTCACCTAACCTATCCAAGTCGCTCTGCAGCCTCACAGCATCCTCCTCGCAGCTCACACTGCCACCCAACTTAGTGTCATCCGCAAATTTGGAGATACTACATTTAATCCCCTCATCTAAATCATTAATGTACAGTGTAAACAGCTGGGGCCCCAGCACAGAACCTTGCGGTACCCCACTAGTCACTGCCTGCCATTCTGAAAAGTACCCATTTACTCCTACTCTTTGCTTCCTGTCTGACAACCAGTTCTCAATCCATGTCAGTACACTACCCCCAATCCCATGTGCTCTAACTTTGCACATCAATCTCTTGTGTGGGACCTTGTCGAACGCCTTCTGAAAGTCCAAATATACCACATCAACTGGTTCTCCCTTATCCACTCTACTGGAAACATCCTCAAAAAATTCCAGAAGATTTGTCAAGCATGATTTCCCTTTCACAAATCCATGCTGACTTGGACCTATCATGTCACCTCTTTCCAAATGCACTGCTATGACATCCTTAATAATTGATTCCATCATTTTACCCACTACCGATGTCAGGCTGACCGGTCTATAATTCCCTGTTTTCTCTCTCCCTCCTTTTTTAAAAAGTGGGGTTACATTGGCTACCCTCCACTCCATAGGAACTGATCCAGAGTCAATGGAATGTTGGAAAATGACTGTCAACGCATCCACTATTTCCAAGGCCACCTCCTTAAGTACTCTGGGATGCAGTCCATCAGGCCCTGGGGATTTATCGGCCTTCAATCCCATCAATTTCCCCAACACAATTTCCCGGCTAATAAGGATTTCCCTCAGTTCCTCCTCCTTACTAGACCCCCCGACCCCTTTTATAACCGGAAGGTTGTTCGTGTCCTCCTTCGTGAATACCGAACCAAAGTACTTGTTCAATTGGTCCGCCATTTCTTTGTTCCCCGTTATGACTTCCCCTGATTCTGACTGCAGGGGACCTACATTTGTCTTTACTAACCTTTTTCTCTTTACATATCTATAGAAACTTTTGCAATCCGTCTTAATGTTCCCTGCAAGCTTCTTCTCATACTCCATTTTCCCTGCCCTAATCAAACCCTTTGTCCTCCTCTGCTGAGTTCTAAATTTCTCCCAGTCCCCAGGTTCGCTGCTATTTCTGGCCAATTTGTATGCCACTTCCTTGGCTTTAATACTATCCCTGATTTCCCTTGATAGCCACGGTTGAGCCACCTTCCCTTTTTTATTTCTATGCCAGACAGGAATGTACAATTGTTGTAGTTCATCCATGCGGTCTCTAAATGTCTGCCATTGCCCATCCACAGTCAACCCCTTAAGTATCATTCGCCAATCCATCTCAGCCAATTCACGCCTCATACCTTCAAAGTTAGCCTTCTTTAAGTTCTGGACCATGGTCTCTGAATTAACTGTTTCATTCTCCATCCTAATGCAGAATTCCACCATATTATGGTCACTCTTCCCCAAGGGGCCTCGCACAACGAGATTGCTAATTAATCCTTTCTCATTACATAACACCCAGTCTAAGATGGCCTCCCCCCTAGTTGGTTCCTCGACATATTGGTCTAAAAAACCATCCCTTATGCACTCCAGAAAATCCTCCTCCACCGTATTGCTTCCAGTTTGGTTAGCCCAGTCTATGTGCATATTAAAGTCACCCATTATAACTGCTGCACCTTTATTGCACGCACCCCTAATTTCCTGTTTGATGCCCTCCCCAACATCACTACTACTGTTTGGAGGTCTGTACACAACTCCCACTAACGTTTTTTGCCCTTTGGTGTTCTGCAGCTCTACCCATATAGATTCCACATCATCCAAGCTAATGTCCTTCCTAACTATTGCCTTAATCTCCTCCTTAACCAGCAATGCTACCCCACCTCCTTTTCCTTTTATTCTATCCTTCCTGAATGTTGAATACCCCTGGATGTTGAGTTCCCAGCCCTGCTCATCCTGGAGCCACGTCTCCGTAATCCCAATCACATCATATTTGTTAACATCTATTTGCACAGTTAATTCATCCACCTTATTGCGGATACTCCTTGCATTAAGACACAAAGCCTTTAGGCTTGTTTTTTTAACACCCTCTGTCCTTTTAGAATTTTGCTGTACAATGGCCCTTTTTGTTCTTTGCCTTGGGTTTCTCTGCCCTCCACTTTTCCTCATCTCCTTTCTGTCTTTTGTTTTTGCCTCCTTTTTGTTTCCCTCTATCTCCCTGCATTGGTTCCCATCCCCCTGCCATATTAGTTTAACTCCTCCCCAACAGCACTAGCAAACACTCCCCCGAGGACATTGGTTCCGATTCTGCCCAGGTGCAGACCGTCCGGATTGTACTGGTCCCACCTCCCCCAGAACCGGTGCCAATGCCCCAGGAATTTGAATCCCTCCCTGCTGCACCATTGCTCAAGCCACGTATTCATCTGAGCTATCCTGCAATTCCTACTCTGACTAGCACGTGGCACTGGTAGCAATCCCGAGATTACTACTTTTGAGGTCCTACTTTTTAATTTAGCTCCTAGCTCCTTAAATTCATTTCGTAGGAACTCATCCCTTTTTTTACCTATGTCATTGGTACCAACGTGCACCACGACAACTGGCTGTTCTCCCTCCCTTTTTAGAATGTCCTCCACCCGCTCCGAGACATCCTTGACCCTTGCACCAGGGAGGCAACATACCATCCTGGAGTCTCGGTTGCGGCCGCAGAAACGCCTATCTATTCCCCTTACAATTGAATCCCCTATCACTATCGCTCTTCCTAGGATGACTCAGAGTCCACCGTGGGGCGTGAATGCAAATCCATTAGCACCATGTTGGCGCTGCGGGGGTAATCATCGAGCCCATCAATGTCGATTCAAGCACTACGTGTGCAAAGGCTGCGGAACAATGGGGCACCTCCAGTGAATGTGCAGACGGTCTGCGACTCACCACGTGGCAGAGTCGGCAGAAGATGACCGATCCGGCGAGGATCACGCTGAACGAGTAAGCGAGGCAACTCAACCCGAGGCTGAAGAGGAAATGTATGGGGTACACACCTTCACCACCAAAAGCCCTCCGATAATGTTAAAAGTCAAATTAAATGACATTCTAGTTTCCATGGAATAGGACACCGGGGCGAATCAGTCAATTATGAGCCAGAAGGCTTTTGAGAAACTGTGGGGCAACATGGCACAAAGGCCAAAACTAAGCTTGATCCACACCAAGCTGCGCACTTACACCAAAGAGCTCATACCAGTCATTGGCAGTGCGGCAGTGAAGGTATCGTACGATGGAACTGTGCATGATTTATCACTATGGATTGTATCAGTTGATGGCCCAACGCTGTTCGGCAGAAGCTGGCTAGGAAAGATCCGATGGAACTGGGACGACATCAAAGCACTGTCTTCGGTGGATGACGCCTCGTGCGCCCAAGTGCTAAACAAATTCCCGTCGTTATTCGAGCCAGGCATCGGCACCATCATAGGCGCCAAAGTGCAGATCCATCTAGTCCCTGATACATGACCCTTTCATCACAAGGCCCGAGTGGTTCCATACATGATGCGCGAGAAAGTTGAGATCGAGCTGGACAGACTCAATGAGAGGGGATCATATCGCCAGTTGAGTTCAACGAGTGGACCATTCCAATTGTTCCGGTGTTGAAAAGCGATGGGACGGTCAGAATCTGCGGGGACTACAAGGTAACGATCAACCGAGTCTCGTTACAGGACCAGTACCCACTACCCAAAGCGGATGACCTGTTCGCAACGCTAGCAGGGGGGAAGTCGTTCACCTAACTGGATCTAACCTCTGCTTACATGACACAGGAGCTGGCTGAACCTTCGAAAAAATTGACGTGCATCAACACGCACAGAGGACTGTTCATATACCACAGATACCCCTTTGGGATTCGCTCGGCTGCAGTCATCTTCCAGAGGAACATGGAGAGTCTGCTGAAATCGGTTCCACGCACCGTGGTGTTTCAAGACGACATCCTGATCACTGGCCACAACACCACCGAACACTTGCATAACCTGGAAGAGGTTCCAAAGCGACTGGACAGAGTTGGGACTCAGGCTGAAATGCTCCAAGTGTGTTTTCCTGGCACCAGAGGTCGAATTTCTGGGGAGAAAGATTGCGGCGGATGGCATCAGACCCACGGACTCCAATATGGAGGCCATCAAGAATGCACCCAGATCACAGAATGTGACGGAGCTGCATTCGTTCCTGGGATTCCTCAACTATTTTGGTAACTTTCTACCCGGGTTGAGCACTTTGCTGGAACCTTTGCATTTATTGCTACGCAAGAGTGACGATTGAGTTTGGGGTAAATCTCAAGAGACAGCCTTTAATAAGGCCAGAAACCTGCGATGTTCCAACAAGTTATTTGTATTGTATGACCCGTGTAAACGTTTAGTACTAGCTTGTGATGCATCTTCATACGGGGTAGGTTGTGTGTTACAGCAAGCCAGTGTGTCAGGCAAATTGCAACCAGAAGTTTATCCAAGGCTGAAAGAGCCTACAGTATGGTTGAGAAAGAAACATTAGCATGCGTATATGGGGTTAAGAAAATGCACCAAAACCTATTTGGACTCCGGTTCAAGTTCGAAACCGACCACAAACCGCTCATTTCGCTGTTCTCAGAAAGCAAAGGTATTAACACCAACGCTTCGTCCCGCATCCAAAGATGGGCACTAACATAATCTGCGTATGACTATGTAATCCGCCATAGACCAGGCACTGAGAACTGTGCTGATGCCCTCAGTCGGCTACCATTGCCCACCACCAGGGTGGAAATGGCGCAACCCGCAAACTTGCTTCTTGTAATGGATGCTTTTGAGAGTGCGGGGTCACCCGTCACGGCTCGCCAGATCAGGACCTAGACTAACCAGGGCCCTGTGCTATCACCAGTAAAAAGCTGCGTCTTTAGTGGGAGCTGGTCGGCGGTTCCCGGGGAAATGAAAGATGAAATTAAGCCGTTTCACTGACGCAAGGATGAAATGTCCATCCAATCGAATTGTCTCCTATGGGGGAATCGCGTAGTTTTGCCAAAAAAAGGCAGGGAAATATTTATATGCAACCTGCACAGTACCCACCCAGGCATAGTCATGATGAAGGCTATCGCCAGGTTGCACGTTTGGTGGCCTGGCATAGACTCAGAATTGGAGTCATGCGTACACCAATGTAACACATGCTCACAGTTGAGCAATGCACCAAGGGAGGCCCCACTGAATCTGTGGTCATGGCCCTCCAAACCGTGGCCCAGAGTCCATGTAGATTTCGCTGGCCACTTTCTAGGAAAGATGTTCCTAGTAGCAGTGGACGCTTACTCTAAATGGATTGAATGTATAATAATGTCGTCATGTACGTCCGCTGCCAACTTTGAAAGCCTCCGGGCCATGTTCACCACCCATGGTTTGCCCGACGTTCTTGCTAGTGACAATGGACCATGTTTCACCAGCTCGGAATTCAAGGAGTTCATGAACTCATTGAATGGCGGTGCAGGCTAGAAGGGCCGAATGGTCTACTCCTGCACCTATTTTCTATGTTTCTATGTTTCTATGACCCGCAATGGCATCAAGCTTGTCAAATCGGCACCGTTTAAGCCCACATCCAATGGTCAAGCGGAGCGGGCAGTCCAAACTATCAAGCAGAGCTTGAAACGCGTGACGGACGGTTCCCTGCAGACCTGCTTATCTCGGATTCTGCTCAGCTACCGGGCGCAACCCCACTCGCTCACTGGTGTTCCCCCTGCCGAATTGCTAATGAAGAGAGCACTCAAAACCAGACTCTCCTTAGTCCACCGGATCTCAATGATCATGTAGAAACCCGATGTCACCGGCATAACGTGTACCACGATCACGTATCGCGTGACATTGAGGTCAATGACTCTGTGTTTGTTCTTAATTACGGTCACGGTCCCAAATGGGTTGCTGGCACTGTGTTAGCCAAGGAGGGGAATAGAGTGTTTGTTGTCAAACTTTTGAATAGACAAACGTGCAGAAAGCACCTGGATCAGACCAAACTGCGATTCACTGACAACTAAGAACAGTTTGAAGAGGACATTACCATCATTGATCCACCCACACATACCCAACCAGCAATCGACCTCGCTGTCAACCACGAGGATGAAGCCACCATGCCCGACAGTCCGGTCAGACCAGTCACACTGCCGTGCAGCAATGATCCGACCCACTCACCCATGCCAGGACTTCAACTCAGGTGATCAACCCGGGACATAGAGCCCCGGATCACCTCAACTTGTAAATAACTTGTATCTAAGACTTTGGGAGGGAGTGATGTTAGACTTGCCACCAGGGGGCGCACCTGCGGGAGACCCAAGGATCACCTGTACACCCCAGGGCAAGCAGGTATAAAAGGGAGTCTACCATGCTGCTTCCTCGCTCTGGAGTTACATTAAAGAGACCAAGGTCACAACAGTTTGAGCTTACAGCACACAGCCTTGTGGAGTTATTCTGAACATAACAGATACAAAGATGGGTGGGAAAGCAAATTGTGAAGAGGACACAAAAAATCTGCAGAGGGATATAGACAGGCTAAGTGAGTGGGCAAAAATCTGACAGATGGAGTATAATGTGGGAAAATGTGAGGTTATCCACTTTGGCAGAAAAAATAGAAAAGCAATTTACAATTTAAATGGAGAAAAATTGCAAAGTGTTGCAGTACAGAGGGACCTGGGGGTCCTTGTGCATGAAACACAAAATGTTAGTCTGCAGGTACAGCAAGTGATCAGGAAGGCAAATGGAATGTTGGCCTTTATTGCAAGGGGGATAGAGTATAAAAGCAGAGAAGTCCTGCTACAACTGTACAGGGTATTGGTGAGGCCACATCTGGAGTACTGCGTACAGTTTTGGTCTCCGTATTTAAGGAAGGATATACTTGCATTGGAGGCTGTTCAGAGAAGGTTCACTCGGTTGATTCCGGGATGAGGGGGTTGACTTATGAAGATGAGTTGAGTAGGTTGGGCCTGTACACATTGGAGTTCAGAAGAATGAGAGGTGATCTTATCGAAACATATAAGATAATGAGGGGGCTCGACAAGGTGGATGCAGAGAGGATATTTCCACTCACAGGAGAAACTAAAACTAGGGCGCATGGTCCCAGAATAAGGGGCCACCCATTTAAAATTGAGGAGGTATTTCTTCTCTCAGAGGGTTGTAAATCTGTGGAATTCTCTGCCCCAGAGAGCTGTGGAGGCTGGGTCATTGAATATATTTAAGGTGGAGATAGACAGATTTTTGAACGATAAGGGAGTAAAGGGTTATGGGGAGCGGGCGGGGAAATGGAGCTGAATCCAGGATCAGATCAGCCATAATCTTATTGAATGGCGGAGCAGGCTCGAGGGGCCGTATGGCCAACTCCTGCTCCTATTTCTTATGTTCTTATTTTGACACTGTTAACCGCGAGGGACTATGGAGCATCTTCTTCTGTATCGGCTGGCCCCTAAAAGTTTGTCGCCATCCTCGTGCATGCTCCACGACGACATACAAGCCGTGATCCTGACAAACGCATCCCCCACAGATCCAATCTAGAGTATATATATATATATGTGTGTGTGTGTGTGGGGGATGGTTTGCGAGATGGTTCAGTGGGGCATTGGGTCCCAGAGTGAAGGCAAAGGGGGGGGGAGTTGCGCGATGACGTCATGACGCAATATATTGGCGGCTATTTTGCGAGGCGGTTCAGTTGGGCGCTGGGTCCCAGAGTGAAGGGGGGGGGGTTGCGCGATGACGTCATGACGCAACAGTCAGGGCATATATATATAGGCGGCCATTTTGTGGGGCGGTTCAGTCGGGCGCTGGGTCCCGAGGTGAGTGGGAAGAAGGACACTTGTCTCAGTTGTTGTCCCTCCCCTCGCAAAAAAAAATGGTGAAGATCTTCGTGGGCAACCTGTCGCGCTACTGCAGCCCGAGCGAGCTGCGTAGCCTGTTCGAGCAGTACGGCGAGGTGAGCGAGTGCGAGGTGGTGCGCAACTACGCCTTCGTGCAGATGGAGCGGCTGGGCCCGGCCGAGGCGGCCATCCGCGCGCTGCACCGCTCGTGCGTGCGGGGCGCGCACCTGCGTGTGGGGCTGGCGGCCGCCCGCACCCGGCCGCCCACCACCAAACTCTTCGTCGGCAACCTGGCCGAGCCGTCGTCGTCGTCGTCGTCGGGGGCCGACGGGGGCAAGGGCGGCAGCGACAGCGAGCCATCGTCGGTCATGCTGCGGCGGCTCTTCCAGCCCTTCGGCCGGGTGCTGGATGTGGACGTGGCGCGGCGGGCGGCCTTCGTCTACATGGAAGGGCCGGCGCAGGCCGAGGCGGCCATCCGCGGGCTGGACGGCACGTCGCGGGGAGGCCGCAGCATGTTGGTGCGGCTGTCCCGCGACCCGGCGCCGGTGCCGGGGCCCGGCCAGCAGCCGCCGCCACACCACCGCTTTGGGCCCGCTGGGCCCGGGCCCTTTCCTCCTCCTCCTCACCCTCAGTTCGCCCGAGGCCGCCCCCAGCCCCGCTTCATGCCCCCGCACTACCCGCCGCAGTACCCGGCCGCCGCCGGCTGCTACCGCCCGCCGCTGCCGCTCCCCCGCGGCCGCCACCCGGCCCCCGCCATGATGAGGAGAGGCGGGGGCATGATGCCTAGGCCCCAGCACCAGCCTTTCTTCCGGCCCCCCTACTACAGCGGCTACTGAGGGAGGCCCACAGAGCACACACTGTACTCGCTCCCTCCCCCAGGACACAGCAGCAACATGGGCGTCGCTTCTCAGCCAAAATGTACACCCAACCCAGGACAAGGGGGCGACATCTGCATCTCTTTTCCCCCTCCCAAAAAGTTTGACCCAGGACAAGGGGGAACATTTGCATCTCTTTACCCCTCCTAGAATTTGACCCAGGGTAAGAGGGAAACGTGTGGATCTCTTGGCCCCCTGACTACAGCCACTACCAAAGGAGTCAACAGCACAGACTTCCCCAGGACAAAGGGGGAAATGTGTGGATCTCCCCTCATCCTCCTCCTCCCCTCCCCCCCCCCCCCCCAAAAGTGACCCATGACAAGGGGGAACATGTGGATCTATTTACCCCTCACAGAATTTGACCCAGGACAAGAGGGAAACATGTGGATCTCTTTCCCCCCACTACAGCTGCTACTGAAGGAACCTGACAGCACAGACTCTCCCCCAGGACAAAGGAGGAAATGTGTGGATCTCTCATCATTTCCCCCCCCCCCCCAAAAAAAATTCAACCCAGGACAAGGAAGAACATCTTTTACCTTCCCTGGCCCCACACACATTTGACCCATGATGAAGGGAACATCTGCATCTCTTTTTTTTTTTCTCTTATCCCTCCCCCACCCCAAAGAGAAATTCAACCAAGGACAAGGGGATACATGTGCATCTCCCCTTGGCCCCCTACAACAGCTACTGAAGGAATCAACAGCATAGAATCTCTTTTTCCTCCCCCGCCCAGGACAAAGGAGGAAATCTGTGCGCTGCTTACGTCCAAAAAGTTTGACCCAGGACTAGGGGGGAACATGTGGATCTATTTCCCCCTCCCAGAATTTGGCCAGGAAAAAGGGGAATGTGAGGATCTCTTCTCTGCCCCCCCCCCCCCCCCCCAACTACAGCAGCTACTGCAGGAGACTATCTCTACTCCCCTAGAACAAAGGGGGGGAACATGTGGATCTGTTTTCCCCTCCAGAATTTGACCCAGGACAAAAGGGAACATCTGCATTTCTTCTACCCCACCCCCCCCCCGGTGTGGATCAATCCCCCTCTCCCCAAAAAATCGACCTAGGAAAAGGGGGAACATGTGGCGATCTCTCCCAAAAAACATTCGACGCAGGACAAGGACACCGGACGGCAGCAGTGAATTTTTGGACAAGCGACCAATCCAGCACTTCACCACGGAAAGCCCAACCTACGTCTGCTCACACGCGCACAGATTCTCAAGACTTGGAGCGACGGATCAAGCATGCTTTCGTGACAGAGCCCACGTCGCCGGCAGCTCCAACACTGCAGCAGTTGGGAGGGGGGGGGGGTGTGGGTGGGAGAGGTATGGGGAAAGATTCCACCAACAGAAATCTTGGGAGGAAGTCTCAAGTTTTTTGGGGGCAGGGGGGGGTGGGAAAGTCATACATTTGGAGGGCATTCTTACCTGTGACTAGTGCTTACCCAGGGGAATGGTGACTCCAGGCTCCACCAGTCTCTAGTTTTGATCTAACCTTGTAAATTGCAGTCTTTCTTCCACCCACCCACACTTATTTGTATTGTCTCCTCTTTCTTCCTCCACTACCCCTCCCCAAGACCCATTTCTGCCAGATACAGATCCCTGGGGTGTAATAGGTCATCAGTTCTACTTAATGGAAGGTAGTTGGGGGATTAGTGATAACAAAGTTTCACCCAAATTGGACTTGTCTTGAGCGAAGAAATATTTCTTAAAGTCGAGTTGAGGACAGCTGCCGGACCTGATTTAACCTTTAAAGGACCATCAGCCCGATTGATTTTTTTTCTATGGGAGCCACTAACTGGGATTCATTGACACATTCTTTGGAGAGAGCTGGAAATGGGACTCGTTCAAGTTTCTGCTGCAATTTATTGACTCTAGCTTAATGCAGAATTTTCCTTTGGGGGGAGGGTGGGGGCTGGGAATGGGACTTGCGATGTGTATAACATACTGACTGTTTTCTGAGGGGGAGGTGGGGGGTCTGTAAATGGGTATCTTGTTCGAGCTCTTGTGTGGGGTGGTTTTCATTGCAATCTGTGTGTAACTTGTTTTTTTTGTGGGGGGGGGGTTCTGTAAATGGGGCTTGTTCAAGTTTTTGCAATGGGGTGGAATCACTGCAATCTCTGTACCATGCTACATTGTTTTTTTTTGGGGGGTCCTTTAAAATGGGTATCTTCAAGCTACTGTATGGGGTGGTTTTCACCGCAGTTTGTGTACCTTGCTACATTGTTTTATGGGAGGGGGGGGTCTGTAAATTGAGGGGGAGGGGCGGCGGCAGTGTCTCTAAATGGGATTCATTCAAGTTTGTGTAATGGGGCACTGTTACAATTTGATGCTTTGTGGGGGGGGCATCTGGTCGTGGGATGTATTGAGACTTGTAATGGGGAGCCCCTAATTGCAAATTGACTGTGTAATTTCCTTTCTCGATTTAGTGGGTAGGGTGGGACGCTTTGTTGAATTGATGTTTTGTATACTTTTTGGGTTGGAGAAGTTACTCTGTAAAACATGTTTTAGGGACAAATTATAATTAAGTGGTTACCTTGCTTTGGGGTTTGCCCTGATCACTTTTACCGTTTAAAAAAAAAAAACGGCTGCTCCCTGGCATTTTGTCAAAACGTATAAAACGAGTCTAAAGGTTTTTGTACGTGTGGCTTTTTATTCAACCTGTTTCAAGGAACACAGTGCTGGCTATCAGGAGAATACCGACCCACTCTGGAGTTGGTGCCTCGAATCAATTGAGAAACAATTTTGGGCTGTTTCACCTAATGGTATCTGGGGTCTGTAGTGTCACTCATGGTATCTGGGGTCTGTAGTGTCACTCATGGTATCTGGGGTCTAGTGTCACTCATGGTATCTGGGGTCTGTAGTGTCACTCATGGTATCTGGGGTCTGTAGTGTCACTCATGGTATCTGGGGTCTGTAGTGTCACTCATGGTATCTGGGGTCTGTAGTGTCACTCATGGTATCTGGGGTCTGTGGTGTCACTCATGGTATCTGGGGTCTGTAGTGTCACTCATGGTATCTGGGGTCTGTAGTGCCACTCATGGTATCTGGGGTCTGTGGTGCCACTCATGGTATCTGGGGTCTGTGGTGCCACTCATGGTATCTGGGGTCTGTGGTGCCACTCATGGTATCTGGGTGTTTCTAGTGCCATCAGTAACTACTCTACCATAAGAGGAGTGTTTGGGAGCAACTGGAACAAATCTGGTAAGTGCATTTTCTTAATATCTGGTCTCTGAAACTAATCTGCGAAAACACTTTCAGTGAGTGGTCCATCTATGGAACAGACTCCTTAGGGTGGTGGTGGAAGAAGATAATGATGAATTCAAACACAACTGAGATTTATTTCTCAACATTATGGGACACAGTATGTGAGGCGTGCTGTGTGGTGAGTGTAGCGAGCTTGGGAGGCAGGTGACCTTGGACCCACTGGGGCTGTTTCCTTGTCTGTCTTTTAGACTCATTGATAGAAATTGGTCAACAGCTCCATTATCATTCTATCATGTGATTACCAGGATGGTAGAAGCCAAGGTAGGTGCAGGTTGGTTTTTTTAGTCTAAACTCTTGCATAAATGCCCAGGTGTATGCTGAGTTTAGTACCAGTTGTTTCATGTTGATAGACTTGCACTCAATCAAATCTAAATGTAGTTCAGAACTTAAGTGCAAGGGTTGTACCCTGCAGCTCTGTCAGTTTTGGATGTTTTTTAGTCTGCCTTTGAGTCCAGGAAATTGGAATCCTGTCCCAAGTCTAACTGCTGATCCAAAACCATAAATGGGAGTAGGCCGTTCGGCCCCTTGAGCCTGCTCTGCCATTCAATAAAATCATGGCTGATCTTCAACCTCGACTCCACTTTCCCACCTGGTCCCCATTTCCCTTAATATTCCTAGAGTCCAAAAATCTATCCATCTCTGGCTTGAATATAGGCTTGGTCTCACCAAGGCCCTGTACAATTGTAACAAGACTTCCTTACTCTTCGACTCCAATCCCCTTGCAATAAAGGACAACATGCCATTTGCTTTCTTTATTGCTTGCTTTACCTGCATGCAAGCTTGCTGTGTTTCTTGCACAAGGACACCCAAATCTCAACACCTTTTAGAAAGTTTCTCTCCATTTAAAAAAAAAAAAATTGTTTCTATTCTTCCGACCAGAATGAATAACCTCATATTTCCCAACATTATACTCCCATCTGCCACATAACTACCCACTCACTTAGTCTATCTATATCATTTTTAGATGTTTTGTGTTCTCCTCACAGCTTACTGTCCCACCTAGCTTTGTATTGTCAGCAAACTTGGATACATTACACTAGTTCTTCATTTAAGTCATTAATATAGATTGTAAATAGCTGAGCCTCCGGCACTGATCCTTGTGGCACATCACTTGACGCAAAGATTAGTGGGAAAGCAGGTTGTGTAGAGGACACAGAAGCTGCAAAGAGATTTAGATAGGTTAAGCGAATGGGCTAAGGTTTGGCAGATGGAATACAATATCGGAAAGTGTGAGGTCATCCACCTGGGGGGGGGGGAAAACAGTAAGTGAATATTATTTGAATGGGGAGAAATTGCAACATGCTGCAGTGCAGAGGGACCTGGGGGTCCTTGTGCATGAAACTCTTTTGAGTTCCTTGTGCATGAATCCCAAAAAGTTAGTTTGCAGGTGCAGCAGGTAATCAGGAAGGCGAATGGAATGTTGGCCTTCATTGCGAGAGGGATGGAGTACAAAAGCAGGGAGGTCCTTCTGCAACTGTATAGGGTATTGGTGAGGCCGCACCTGGAGTACTGCGTACAGTTTTGGTCACCTTACTTAAGGAAGGATATACTAGCCTTGGAGGGGGTACAGAGACGATTCACTAGGCTGATTCCGGAGATGAGGGGGTTGCCTTATGATAGATTGAGTAGACTGGGTCTTTACTCGTTGGAGTTCAGAAGGATGAGGGGTGATCTTATAGAAACATTTAAAATAATGAAAGGGATAGACAAGATCGAGGCAGAGAGGTTGTTTCCACTGGTCGGGGAGACTGGAACTAGGGGGCACAGCCTCAAAATACAGAGGAGCCAATTTAAAACCGAGTTGAGAAGGAATCTGTGGAATTATCTGCCCAAGGAAGCAGTTGAGGCTAGCTCACTGAATTTATTCAAGTCACAGATAGGGTTATGGGGAACGGGCGGGTAAGTGAAGCTGAGTCCACGGCCAGATCAGCCATGATCTTGTTGAATGGCGGAGCAGGCTCGAGGGGCTAGATGGCCTACTCCAGTTCCTAATTCTTATGTTCAGCCTGCCAACCTGAAAATGACCCATTTATCCCTACACTCTGCTATCTCAGTTAACCAATCCTCTAACCATATTAATACATTATCTCCAATCCCATGATCCCTTATCTTGTGTAATAACTTTATGTAGCACCTTATGCCTTTTGGAAATCCAAATATACTACATCCATTGGTTCCCCTTTTATCTACCCTAATAGTTACATCCTCAAAACAATTTGTCAAACACACTTTCCCTTTCATAAAACCATGTTGACTCTACCTAATGTTATGATTTTCTAAGTGCCCTGATACCACTTGCTTAATAATGATTTCCAGCATTTTCCTGACAACTGATATCAGGCTAATTGGCCTGTAGTTCCCTCTTTTCTCTTTCTTTCCCCCCCAACCCCTGAATAGCGGTGTTACATTTGCTACCTTCCAATCTGCTGGGTCTGTTCTAGAATCTAGAATTTTGGAAGATCAAAACCAATGCATCTATTATGTCTGCAGTCATCTCTTTTAGAACCCTAGGATGTAGGTAGTCAGGTCCAGGGGATATGTCGGCTTTTTAGTTTCTCTAGTAATATAAATTACATTAAGTTCCTCACCCTCATTAGACCCATTGATTCCCCACCATTTTAGGTAAGCTTTTTGCATCTTCTGCGGTGAAGCTGGATACAAAATACTTGTTTAACGTTTCTGCCATTTCCTAATTCACCATTATTTCTCCTGCCTCAGTCTTGAGACCAATGTTTACTTTTGCTACTCTTCTCTTTTTACATACTTGTAGAAGCTCTTACAATCTGTTTTTATATTTCGTCAGTTTTCAGGTTTTTTCCTTATCAATTTTTTGGTCATCCTTTGCTGGTTTCTGGAACTCTCCCAATCCTACTATTTTTCACAACATTATAAGCTGCTTTCAATCTAATGCTATCCTTAATTTCTTTAGTTAGCCATGGGTGGATCACTTTACCTGTGTAGTTTTTGTTAATGGAATGTATTTTTGTTGAGAATTACAAAATATTTCTTTAAATCTTTTTTTTTTCCTAATCTACCTTAGCCAACTCGCCTTCAAACCAATGTAATTGACTTTATTTAAGTTTTAAGACTTTAGTTTCGGACTTGGGCAAGTCACACTCAAATGTAATGTGAAATTCTATCGTATTATAATCAGGGTCCTTTTACTACGAGATTGCTAATTAACCCTGTCTCATTAGACAATACAAGATCTAAAATAGCTTGTTCCCCGGTTGGTTCCATGACTTATTGTTCTAGGAAACTGTCCCAAATGCATTCCATGAACTTGTCCTCCAGCCTACCTTTGGCAATTTGATTTGTCCAGTCTATATAAAGATTAAAGTCCCCCACAATAATTGCATTCTTTGTTACAAGCTCCTACTATTTCTTGATATTCTGTCCACTGGTATAGCTACTGTTAGGGGGCCTATATACTACTCCCACCAGTCTTTTCTATCCTTTATGCCTTCTCTCCACCCATACTGACTCTACTTCCTGATCTTCTGAGCTGAGACCCCTCCTTCTTTACCATTCTGCATGTTTTTTTTAAACTACCCTGGAACATTTAGTATCCAACCGTGGTCACCTTGCAACCATGTCTCTGTAATGGCTATTCTACTCTATCTCCTCGTAGGACAACCTTCTCCTCCCAGGGATCGATCTAGTGAATCTTTGTTGACCCCCTCAAAGGCAAGTATATCTTTCCTTGGGCAGGAAGACTAAAACTACAGTACACCAGGTATGGTCCCACCAAAGCCCTGTAAAATTTCAGAAATACTTCTTCCTAATCTTGCAATCCAACACCCATGCAAAGACCAACACATCATTTGCCGTACTAATTTCTTGTAATACCTGCATGTTAACATCCTGTGCTGTGTACAAGGACACCCAAATCCCTCTGAACAACATTTAATAGCTTCTCTAAATTTAAAAAAAATATATTCTGTTCCATTCATCCTACCAAAGTGAATAACCTCATTTTTAAAAACATTGTTTATGGGATGTGGATGTCACTGGCAAGGCTGGTGTTTATTGCCCATCCCTAATTGCCCTTGAGAAGGTGGTGAGCTGCCACCTTGAACTGCTGCAGTCCATAGTGAAGGTGCTCCTACAGTGCTGTTCAAAGAATGGTTACAGCACGGAAGAAAGCCATTCGGCTTGTCGAGCCCAAGCCGACTCTCAGCTAGTCCTTTCCCTGTAGCCCTGCAATTTTTTTTTCCTTCAGATACTTATCCAACTCCTTTTGAAACAGTAAAATTGAGTTTGCCTCCACCAGCCTTTCAGGCAGTGCATTCCACATCTTAACCATTTGCTGCGTAAAAACGTTTTTTTCTTCTCGCCTTTTGGTTCTTTTGCTAATCACCTTTATATCTGTGTCCTCTGGTTCTTGACACACTGCCCATGGGAACAGTTTCTCTCTGTCCAGATTTTGAACACCTATCAATTCTCTCAATCTTTGTTGCGCCAAGGAGAAACCCCCAGCATCTCTAGTCTCAAGTCCCTCGTCCTTGGAATCGTTCCTGTAAATCTTTTCTGCTCTCTAAGGCACTCATGTCCTTCCTAAAGTGCAGTGCCCAGAATTGGACACAATACTCCAGTTGAGGCCGCACCAGAATTTTATAAAGGTTCATCATCATTTCCACACTTTTGTACTCTATACCTCTGTTTATGAAGCCCAGGAACCTGTAACCCTTTTAACTGCTTTCTCAACCTGCCCTACCACCTTCAACGATTTATGCACACATACCCCCATATCTCTGCACCCCATTTAGGATTGTACCATTTTGTTTGTCGTCGTCATTCTTATCTACAAAAATGCATCAATTCACATTTTTTTGTTAAATTTCATCTGCCACATGTCTGCCCATTTCATCAGCCTGTCTGTCTTCCTGAAGTCAATCACTCCTCCTCCTCACTATTCACTATACTTCCAAGCTTTGTCATCTGTAAATTTTGAAATTGTGCCCTGTACACTCGTGTATATATCAAGAAAAGCAGTGGTCCTAGTACTGACCCCTGGGGAACACCACTGTATACCTTCCTCCAGTCTGAAAAACAACCGTTCACCACTACTCTGTTTCCTGTCACTGAGCCAATGTCATACCCATGCTGCCACTGTCACTTTTATTCCATGGGCTTCAATTTTGCTGGCAAGCCTATTATGTGGCACTTTGTTAAACACCTTTTGGAAATCCATGTACACCACATCAACCACATTACCCTCATCAACCCTCATTAAAAAAACTCTGAAAGTTTAGTAAAACACGATTTGCCTTTAACACATCCATGCTGGCATTTGTTAATCCAACCCTATTCAAGTGACTTAATTTTGTTCCTGGTTACTGTTTCTAAAAGCTTCCTCACTACTGAGGTTAAACTGACTGGCTTGTAGTTGCTGGGTTTATCTTTGAACAATGGTGTAACATTTGCAATACTCCAGTCCTCTGTATCATCCCTGTATCTATAGAAGATTGGAATATTATGGCCGGTACCTCTGATTTCTGCCCTCAATTCCCTCCGCATCCTAGGATGCATCCCATCCGTTCCTGGTGATTTATCTACTTTAAGTGCAGCCAACCTTTCTAATAACACTGTCAATTTTTATCCCATCAAGTGTCTTCACTAACTTCTCCTTCACTGTCTATGGCAGTATTCTCTTCCTTGAAGACCGATGCAAAGTACTCATTTAGTAGTCTCCTTTTTGGTCCCTAATCGACCCCCCCCCCCCTCCTCTTCCTCCCTAACAGAAGGGTAGTGAGATCCAGGATTTTGACCCAGCGATGATGAAGGAACGGCGATACGCTTCCAAGTCAGGATGATGTGACTTAGAGGTTCCCGTCCTCCTGCTGTCCTTGTCATTCTAGGCGATAGAGGTCGTGGGTTTGGGAGGTGCTGCCGAAAAAGCCTTGGCGAGTTGCTGTAGTCCATCTTGTAGATGGTACACTACAGCCAAAGTGTGCCGGTGGTGGAGGGAGTGAATGTTTAAGTTGCTGGATGGGGTGCCGATCAAGCTGGATGGTGTTGCGCTTCTTCAGTGTTGGAACTGCACTCATCCAGTCAAGTGGAGAATGTTCCATCACACTCCTGACTTGTGCCTTGTAGATGGTGGAACAGCTTTGGGGAGTCAGGAGGTGAGATACACGCCACGATACCCAGCCTCTGACCTCTTGTGGCCACTGTGTTTGTGGCTGGTCGTTCATTTCCAGTCAATGGTGACTCCCAGGATGTTGATGGTGGGGGATTTGACGATGGTAATGCCATTGAATGTCAAGGGGCAGTGGTTAGACTTGCTTGTTGGAGAGTCATTGCCTGGCACTTGTGTGGCACAAATGTCACTTGCCACTTATGAGCCCAAGCCTGAATGTTGTCCAGGTCTTGCTGCATGTGGGCATGGACTGCTCCATTATCTGAGGGGTTGCAAATGGCACTGAACACTGTGCAGTCATCAGCGAGCATCCCCACTTCTGGCCTTATGATGGAGGGAATGTCATTGAACATGGAACACAGTTAGCATGCAGGTACAGCAAGTAATTTTGGAAGGCAAATGGAATGTTGGCCTTTATTGCAAGTGGGATGGAGTATAAAAGTAGGGATGTCCTGCTACAACTGTACAGAACGTTGGTGAGACCACACCTGGAATACTGCGTACAGTTTTGGTCTCATTTGAGGAGAGATACTTGCATTGGAGGCAGTTCAGAGAAGGTTCACAAAGTTGATTCCTGAGATGAAGGGATTGTCTTAGGAAGAAAGGTTGGGCCTATATTCATTAGAGTTTAGAAGAATGAGAGGTGATCTTATTGAAACTGAGGGGGCTTGACTGAGTAGGTGCAGAGAGGATGATTCCCCTTATGGGGGGAATTTAGAACTAGGGGGCATAGTTTCAGAATAAGGCATCACCCATTTAAAATGGAAATTTCTTCTGAGGGTTGTGAATCTCTGGAATTCTCTGCCCCAGAGAGCTGTGGAGGCTGGGTCATTGAATATATTATTTAAGGTGGAGATAGAGATTTTTGAACGATGAGGTAGTTGAGGGTTTGGGGGAGCGGGCAGGAAAGTGGAGTTGAGCCAAGATCAGATCGGCCATGATATTGAATGGCGGAGCAGGCTCGAGGGGCCGAATGGTCGACTCCTGCTCCTATTATGTTATGATGAAGCAGCTGAAGATGGTCGGGCCTGGGGCACTGCCCTGTGTAGTTCCTGGGGCTGTGATGATTGACCTCCAACCATCTTCCTTTGTGCACCATGCAGATCTTTACTTCATACTCTGCCACCACCTTGTCCATTTATTTAATCTGCATTTTGTGTCCTCTCCAACTAGTTTTGTATCATCAGCAAACTTAGATACATTACACTTGGTCCCCTCATCTAAGTCATTAATATAGATTGTAGATAGCTGAGGCCCAAGCACTGATCCTTGTGGCACCCAATAGTTGCAGCCTGCCAACCTGAAAATGTTCTGTCCATTAACCAATCCTTTACCCATGCTATAATATATTGCCCTCAATCTGAGCCCTTGTATAACGAACAAACTTTTGTGTGGCCTTGTGCCACATCCACGAGATCCCCTTTATCTACTCTGCTGGTTACGTCCTCAAAACTCTTTGTCAGACACGATTTTCCCTTTCATAAAACAAAGCCTACTCTGCCTGATCATACCTGAACTATGATTTTTCTAAATGCCCTGTTACCACTTAATGGATTCCAGTGTTTTCTCGACAACTGAGGTTAAGCTAACTGGTCTGTACTTCCCGTGTTCTCTCCTTCCCTTTCTTGAATAGCAGTGTTGCATTTGCTACCTTCCAATCAACTGGGACTGTTTCACTTCTTTTACAACCCTAGGATGTAGGCTGTCAGGTCCAGGAGATTTGTCAGCTTTTAGTCCTATTAATTTCTCCAGTATATTTTCTTCACTAATAATTACTAAATTCCTGACTTTCATTTGACTCTTGGTTCCCCACTGTCTCTGGTATGTTTTGTCTTCTACTGTGAAGACAGATACAAATTATTTGTTTTAACATCTTCCATTTCCTTGTTCCCCATTATAATTGATCATGTCTCTGTCTCTAAGGGACCCACGTTTACTTTTGCAACCCTCTTTGTAGGAGTTTTAAGCAGGTTCACTTAACATCACATCTCCAGATTAGCTGACTTTGCACGGGCTGAACTGCTTAAACTGTCTGACCTGGCCTTGACATTGAAGGAGACTGTGATTGCTTTAAGCTCTTTCAGCAGCATGAGCTGGGCCTTTTACAAGAGGTTGCAAGGAGATCAGATGGAAACACAAAATTAGGCTGTTTCTACACAAGTATAATGTATAGAAATGTGAATACCAGTAGCACAGGATTAATCTTGGCAAGTGATACTAGAAACTAAAAGGGGGGGGGGGAAGAGAAAGAGAGAAGAAGTGAGAGCGAGCGAGTCCTGCACATTACATAACATGAAAATTAGGAGCAGGTGTAGGCCATTCGGTCCCTTGAGCCTGCTCCGCTATTCAATAAGATCTGTCGATCTCAGCATTGAATATAATCAAAGACTGAGCCTCCAGAGCCCTCTGGGGCAGAGAATTCCAAAGATTCACCACCCTCTGAAGAAGTTTCTCCTCATCTAAGTCCTAAATGGCCGACCCCTTATCCTGAGACTGTGACCCCTGGTTCTAGACTCCCCAGCCCAGGGGAAACACCCTCACTGCATCTACCCTGTCAAGCCCTGTAAGAACTATGTATGTTTCAATGAGATCACACCTCATTCTCTAAATGCAACAGAAGTTAGGCCTGGTTGTCTCAATCTCTCCTCATAGTACAATCCACCCCCCCCCCCCCCCCCACCCCAATCCCAGGAATCAGTCTGGTGAGCTTTCGTTGCACTCTTGCTATGGCAAGTATTGAGCCTGCTCAGCCATTTAATAAGATCATGGCTGATCTGATCATGGACTCAGCTCCACTTCCCTACCCACTCCCCATAATCCTTTATTACCTTATTGCTCAAAACTCTCTTTCACCTTAAATATATTCAATGACCCAGCCTCCACAGCTGAGGCAGAGAATTCCACAGATTTACAACCCTCTGAGAAGAAACTCTTCTTCTCAGTTTTAAATGGGTGACCCCTTATTGAGAGTGTCCTAGTTTTAGTCTCCCCTATAAGTGGAAATATCCTTTCTGCATCCACCTTGTCGAGTACCCCTCATTATCTTATGTTTCGATAAGATCACCCCTCATTCTTTGGCGCTCCAAGTGTAGAGGAACAAAGGGACCTTGAGAGTGCATGTTTGTAGATCCCTGAAGGTAGCCGGCCAGGTAGATAAGGTGGTTAAGAAGGCATACGGAATGCTTGCCTCTATTAGCCACGGCATAGCATACAAGAGCAGGGGGTTATGCTTGAACTGTATCAAGCACTGGTTAGGCCACAGCTTGGAGTATTGCGTGCAGTTCTGGTCACCGCATTACAGGAAAGATGTGATTGCACTGGTGAGGGTACAGAAGAGATTTATGAGGATGTCGCCGGGAGTGAAGAATCTTAGCTGAGGACAGATTGGATAGGCTGGGTTTGTTTTCCTTGGAACAAAGCAGGCTGAGGGGAGACCTCAATGAGGTGTATAAAATTTGAGGGGCCTAGTTACAGTGGATAGAAAGGGCCTATTTCCCTTAGCAGAGGGGTCAACAACCAGAGAGCATAGATTTAAAGTAATTGGTAGAATAGGGGATTTGAGGGGAAATTTCTTCAGAGGGTGGTGTGGGTCTAGAACTCACTGCCTGAAAGGTTGGTAGAGGCAGAAACCCTCACCACATTTAAAAAGTACTTGGATGTGCACTTGAAGTGCCGTACCTAGAGTTGGAAAGTGGGATTAAGCTGGATAGCCTCTTGTTGGCTGGTGCGGACACGATGGGCCGAAATGGCCTCCTGTGCTCTAAACTGATTCAATGAGTATAGGCTCAACCTATCTTCATAAGTCAACTCCCTCATCTCTGGAATCAACCTAATGAACCTCTGAATGGTCTCCAGGACCCTATAATTAATTGCAGTAAGATGTCTACTCTTTTATACTCAAATCCTCTTGTAATAAAGGCCAACATACCATTTGCTTTATTAATTACTTACTGTACCTGCATGTTAACGTTCAGTGATTGGTGTACAAGGACACCCAAGTCCCTCTGAACACCAACATTTCCCAATCTCTCACCATTTAAAAATATCCTATTTATCTATTTTTCCAACCAAAGTGTATTGGTCTTCATAGTAGAAGTCACAAAGCATCGCAATAATTGATAATCAAGGGGCTATTGGGAGAGAGGGGGTAACTTAAAACAATTGCTACCACGAGAGGAAAAAGTACCAGGCAAACTACTGGGACTAAAGGCGGACCAGTCCCCTAGACCTGATGGCCTGCATCCTAGGGTCTTAAAAGAAGTGGCTGCAGAGATAGTGGATGTGTTTGTTGTAATTACCAAAATTCCCTGGATTCTGGAGAGGTCCAGTGGATTGGATACCACAAATGCAACGCCCCTATTTAAGGAGGGAGAACAAAAGCAAGCTAACTGGTCTATAGTTTCCTAACGTCTGTCATTGGGAAAATGCTGGAGTGTGTGGTCCTGCACACCTCTTAGATCCCCAGAATGTAGGCCATCAGTCCAGGGGATTTGTCAGCTTTTAGTCCCATTAGTTTCTCAAGTACTTTTTCTTTACTGATACTGATGGACACAGAGAGCTCAATACTGCAGAAACCCTAGAGGAATTAAAACTGAAATTAGGAAAACAAAGAGCACGAAAACATTTTGCAAGTATAATCAAGGAGAACATAAATAGGAGCAGGAGTGTAGAGAAACAAAGGGACCTTGGAGTGCAGGTCCACAGATCCCTGAAGGTAGCAGGCCAGGTGGTTAAGAAGGCATATGGAATACAAGAACAGGGAGGTTATGCTTCACCTGTATAAAACACTGGTTGGGCTGCAGCTGGAGTACTGCATGCAGTTCTTGGTTCCCCACTATTTTTCGTACACTTTTCGTTTGAACAGAGGAGGCTAAGGGGAGACCTGATTGAGGTGTATAAAATTGAGGGGCCTGGATAGGAAGGACCTGTTTCCATTGGCAGAGAGGGGTCAACAACCAGGGGGCATAAATTTAAAGTAATTGGGGGGAGGATTTGAGGGGAAATGTCCTCACCCAGAGGGTGGTGGGTGTCTGGAACTCACTGCCTGAAAGGGTGGTAGAGGCAGAAACTCTCACCACATTTAAAAAGTACTTGGACGTGCACTTGTAACCTAAAGGGCTACGGACCCAGAGCGGGAAAGTGGGATTAGGCTGGGTAGCTCTTGGCCAGTGCGGACATGATGGGTCAAAATGGCCTCCTTCCGTGCTGTAAATTTCTATGATTCAAAGTTTCAGTAAGATCACCTCATTCTTCTAAACTCCAATGAGTATAGGCCCAACCTGCTCAACCTTTCTTCATAAGACAACCCCTTCATTTCAGGAATCAACCTTGTGAACCTTCTCTGAACTATCTCCAATGCCAGTGTATCCTTAAATAAGGAGACCAAAACTATGCAGTGCTCCAGGTGTGGTCTCTCCAACACCCTGTGCAGTTTTAGTAAGACTTCCTTTATTTTTATATTCCCTTGCAATAGAGGACAACATTCCATTTGCCTTCCTAATTACTTGCTGCACCTGCATGCTACCTATGTGTGACCCCAGATCCCCCTCTACCTCTATTTTATAATTTCTCCATTTAAAAAATAATTTGCCTTTTAATTTTCTTGCCAAAGTGGACAACCTCACATTTTCCAAATTGTTGCCCAATCACTTAGCCTATCTATATTCCTTTGCAAATTCTTTGTGCCCTCTGCAAAACTTGCTTTCCCACCCACCTTTATCAATCAAATTTGGCTACATTACACTCTTCCTTCATCCAAGTCATTAATATAGATTGTAAATAGTTGAGGCCCCAGCACTGACCCTGTGGCACCCCATTAGTTAGTTTGCCAACCTGAAAGTGACCCATTTATTAGCTGAGGCGTAGAATACAAGAGCAGGGGGGTTATGCTAGAACTGTATAAAACACTGGTTTGGCCACAGCTGGAGTACTGCGTGCAGTTCTGGTCACCACATGACAGGAAAGATGTGATTGCACTGGAGAGGGTACAGAGGAGATTTACGAGGATGTTGCCTGGGCGAGAATTTTAGCTACGAGGTAAGATTGGATAGGCTGGGTCTTTTTTCTTTGGAACAGAGGAGGCTGAGGGGAGACCTGATTGAGGTGTATAAAATTGAGGGGCCTGAATAGAGTGGATAGGATGGACCTGTTTCCTTGGCAGAGGTGTCAACAACCAGGGGGCATAGATTTAAAGTAATTGATGAGGTTTAGAGGGTATTTGAGGGGAAATTTCTTCACCCAGAGGGTGGTGGGGGTCTGGAACTCACTGCCTGAAAGGGTGGTAGAGGCAGAAACCCTCACCACATTTTAAAAAGTACTTGGATGTGCATTTGTAACCTACAGGGCTACAGACCGAGAGCTGGAAAGTGGGATTAGGCTGGGTAGCTCTTTGTTGGCCGGCGCGGACACGATGGGCCAAAATGGCCTCCTTCCGTGATATAATTAACTTTTTTTTACCTTGTGTCGGCTGTTTACTTGGCTGCACGTGATGTCACGAGAGGAAGAAATCAAAGAGTGGACAGAATTTGGTTTAACCATCAGGGTTTTAGTCACCAGGGGCAAACTTTCCGTAAACTAGAGATGATCCAAAACTTGGTAGTCCGTGACCTAACTTGCACCGAGTCCTGTTCACCCATCACCCCCTGTGCTCGCTGACCTACATTGGCTCCTGGTTAAGCAACGTCTCAATTCCCATCCTTGTTTACAAATCTCTCCATGGCATCACCCCTCCCTATCTCTAATCTCCTCCAGCACCCTTCCCCCCCCCCCCCCCCCCCCCCCCAGAGATGTCTGCGCTCTAATTGTGCCCTATTGAGCATCCCTGATAATCGCTCCACCATCGGTGGTAGTGCCTTTGGTTGCCTGGGCCCCAAGCTCTGGAACTCCCTCCCTAAACCCCTCTGCCTCGTTACCTCTCCTCCTTCGAGACGCTCTTTAAAACCTCCCTCTTTGACCAAGCTTTTGGTCACCTGCCCTAATTTCTCCTTATGTGGCTGGTATCAAATTTTTATCGCGCCATACTCCTGTGAAGCGCCTTGGGATGTTTCACAATGTTAAAGGGGCTATTTCAACTTGAGAGAATAGATTTTAAAAATAAAGCTGGCATTTTTTTGGGGCAGGTGTGACAGAGGGACGATGATTATACAAAGTGGTAATTTTAGGTCGAGCGCTCAGTTCGGTGCTGCTGCCAGCGGGGATGGAGCTCCGGATCTACGGTGGTTGAACAGGATAAAACCTTCCTCACATCGCAGAAATTGAGGCGCCTGGAGCCTGTTTTGGGGAAATCGTGACTATCTTCTTGGGCAATCTGTGCGACCCGTGTGGGCTGTTCGAGTGCTACGACCTGGCCAAGAACCTAACCTTTGTGCACATGAAGTGGTGGCGTGGCACTGGAGGGCATGCAGGGGCCTAGCCAGCCCTCTCCACCGCCTCCTCCCCACCATCCCCTCGTACACTGCCTGAGGGTGGGAAAGGGAGAGATGGTAACAAGGGGTAGTAGGGGTGATCTGATTGGAGTTCATACCTCAGGAAGGAGTGCAGTGTAGGTTTACCAGGACTTCAAGGTTTTAAGTTCTTTACCCAAAGAAAAAGAAAGACTTGCATTTATATAGTGCCTTTCATGACCAGACATCTCAAAGCACTTTACAGCCAATGAAGTACTTATAATGTGGTGAAAATGTGGCACTCGCTGCCACAGGGAGTGGTTGAGGCGAATAATATCGATGTATTTAAGGGGAGGCTGGGCCAGCATATGAGGGAGAAGGGTACAGAGGGTTCTGCTGATAGATTTAGATGAGGAAAGACTGGAGGAGACTCGAGTGGAGCATAAAGACTGGTTGGACTGAATATCCTGTGCCGTATATCCTATGTAAGTTAGAGAGATTGCAAAATTAGGGTTGTATTCCCTACAAATTAGGTTAAGGGGTGATCTGATCGAAGTTTTCAGGATATTAAAGGGAACGGTTAGGGTAGATAGACAAAAATGTTTCCTGCTGGTTGGGGAGTCTAGGACTAGGGGGCAGAGTGTAAAAATTAGAGCCAGGCCTTTCAGGAATGAAATTAGGAAACATTTCTACACACACAGGGTGGTAGAGATGTGAACTTTCTACAAATGGCAATTTATGTTGGGTCAATTGTTCATTTTAAATCTGAGATTGACAGATTTTTGTTAACTAAAGCTATTCAAGGATATGGGCCAGTGGTGGGTATATGGAGTTAGATCGCAGATCAGCCATGATCTGATTGAATGGCTGGGCAGGTTGAGGGGCTGTTCCTACATTTTAAGCCCAGAGTGAATGCATTGACCTAGGGTGGGGAAAGGAGGGGCAGTAGTCCCCTAGCATTACCACCACCCCTCCGCCTGGGGAGGATGACGACCTGTGTGCGGGGGGGGGGGGGGGGAGGAGCAGGAGCTTCCTGTCTTCATCCTCAGCCTGGATGACTACCCTGAGGGTGGAGGGGAGGGAGGCAGTAGGTCACTCGCACACCCCCTTATCCTCAGCCCAGGGACTGCCTGAGGGGAAGGGAAGGAAACAGGAGGTGCAGTCGGTCACTAGCACCTTTTTATCCACCGCATGGTGAGAGGGCTACTACAGAGGGTAGGGGAAAGAGACTGGGCAGCAGGCCACTAGCATTCTCCACTGCACCAGTCCCTTCATCCTCCACCACAACCCCTGGGGAGGGCTCTCTGTGGAGGGGCCCCGGTATAATTGCCATCCAGCCACTGCAGGACTTGGGACAGATGGATGAGCAGCCAGCCGTGGGGGGGAGGGGAGGTTCACTCTCTGCTCTAATCCTCTCTCTTTGTTTCAAGCCATGCTGCGGAACTACAGAAGCTTTGAGTCGTCGAGAGACAGCCCCCAGGAGACAGTGCACCCGGCAATACAGGAGCAGATGGGTGGGGGGGGGGGGATTGCCAATGCTCAGCCCACTCCTTCCCAGTTTGCAGCGGCACCAATGTCTTGTTTCGCTCTTTCCTGCTCCTTTCTGCCGCCCCCCTCCCAGCTCCCTGGGTTTAACTAAATGCAAGGGGTCATGATTTGAAAGCTAAAGCCTCAATCCGTGTTAAGTAACTGGTTGGTCTGGCATCGGAGGGGGTGAGACTTGAGAGCGAGCTCTAAGTGGCCGGATGGCTGTTAATGGTTAAAAGGACCGCTGCATTGGGAGGGGGGCAATCTGTCGGAGATCGGACTGTTTCTGTAACGTGCGGACCAGTTGTAAGTCGCCTCCGTTTTTATTCAAAAGTTTAAAAAAGTTAACACATCAGCTCGCGTGGACAGCGTTTGGTCAGACTTTGTTTAAAATAATCTGTGTAACCTCGTTTCCTATTTGACAGTGTGTGAATAAAACTTGTCATGGCTCTGGAGAGTGCCAATCCAACCGGTTTCGGCTGTATTTGGAGGGTGGGCGCTCAAAATGTCCTTTGGTTAAACCCTTTCTGGGGACTGGCTCTTACCCACATAGTGTGTGGGAATTATTTCATGCCACTGATTGGGAGCAACTGGTTCCAGAACCATCTTGCAGACAGGATGGAAGAATGTCCATTGGCGTAGTACCTTCCATAGTCTCGGCATATCTGCTTCATTTTTATAGACAAATAGGATGTGGTTAGTCTTGAAGCTGTATTTGCTGAATCGGAGATTAATGAGGGACCTACTAGAAAGTTGAGGGGCTAAAATGATTATTTCCACTCGTTGATAATGGGGCTGTGAACTTAGAATCTGCTTTTCTCCATCAAGGGTATGTTAAAAATGTGTTAAGAATTGACCAAACGTGGGATGTCAGTACGGTGGCTGTCAAAACAGGTCATTACAACAGTTTTGCGGGAGGTGAACGGGTTAACTGTTCAAAAGCTGTGATGCTGAGCGAGCATTGCCACAGGCATGGCGGGCCAAATGGCCTCCTGTGCTGACCTATGAATTCAGTGGGCAGGCCAACCACGGCTTGAGTTTAATCTCGGAGCTGGCTTAAAATAAAAGGCCGAAGAAGGATTGGTCCCTATCTTGCAGGATAGCAGCAGCCGGTCAGTAAGTGACCATAGCACAGGGTAGACCAGGGCTGCAGTAAATAGATTCTGCACTCGTGTCCCATTGCTCTAATCACAGACCCTCCCTGTAAGTGAGGTCTGAAGTGTGGCATGACTGTAACCTCACCAGTCACATACCAGATAAAGAGTGGTGGAGCCAGACTCTCAAATCAGGTACAATATTACTCGCTTCTGTAACCTGACTTGCTGTTCAGGAATCTGAACTCCGAACTGCAGGTTTGGCCACGTGGCTGGGTGTGTTCATTTCTAGCTATTTTGAAGAATGGGGGAAGTGCTCTGCAGGCAAGGCACCTTTTATTGGCAGCTCTTAAAATTGCTGCTATCCTGACCTTGAGTGCCAGCAGGGAGATGAAGAATAGCAAACACATTCTTTCCAACGCAGTTGAGCTGTTGACTGGTATGGGGGTCCAAGTAACGGCAGCAGACTGCACATGCTGTGAAATGGCCATTGCTCAAAGGAATTGAAATCTGCACAGGACCTTGTTAAGTGGACCAGTGTGTAAATGGAGTGTTGGTGCTGGCGGAGGGCAGCCTGGTGTCCATAGATGTTTGAGCAGTAATTTCCGTCACCAAGAGCCAGATGGTCTACGTAACCTTGAGTGAGCAGCAGTTGTAAATCCAATCAGTTTGACCCCAGGTTTAAGCCTGTGTCCTTTGCGTACAGAGGATTAAGGGGTGATCCAACCGAGGTTTAAGATGATTAAAGGATGTGATGGGGTAGATCGAGAAGCTATTCCTCTGTTGGGGGAAGAGTCCAGAACAAGAGGCCATAATCTTAAAATTAGAGCAAGGCTGTTCAAGGGCTGATGTCAGGAAGCACTTCTTCACAGAAAGGGTGTATAAATCTGGGAGACTCTCACCGCCCCCGAGATTGATAGTTAGGCAAGGCTATTGGATATGGAACCAAGGCGTGTAGATGAAGTTAAGATACAGATCAGCCTTGATCTAATTGAATGGTGGAGCAGGCTCGAGGTGGGATGGCCTCCTCCTGTTCCTCTGCGGGTTGTACTGGGGATTAAGGACCATGGGCTGGTGGCCTGGTCCTTAGCCTGAGCTTCCGAGGTTTAGTTCCCCAGGACAGGCACTTTGTCTTCTCTCTGGATGCTGACCAATGCATCCATCCTTTCCGCTCACTGTAGCTGTCCAATCCAGCAGCTCATCTTGCTGTCTATACCTACCTCTTACAAAGTGACCCCCATCACCTCCTCATGGACTACATCATGCTGATTAATGCCCAGATCACAAGCAAAAAGCCAGGGAAGGTATTGGAGGTTTTAAACTTGACTGTTCTTGTGACCAAATCAGGACACAAGTAATGTGAAGTTGATGCCTTTTCCTGAAGACTGACCACAGATAATCTGCAATCTCTCCTTATGCTCCTCCTCCTGCAACTATCTTCTGATGTCCAATCCCACCACCTCAGCTGAAGGGACAGTGTTCATTTGTGACAAAAGAGTCTGGTTGTTTCCTGCAGTAGAGTGGCAGAAACTGACTTCACCTCCTAAACCTAAGTGTCATCTGTGGCTCAGTGGGCAACACTCGCCACTGAGTCAGAAAGTTGAGGGTTCAAGTCCCACTCCAGGGACTTTAGCACAGAAATCTAGGCAGACACTCCAGTGTAATGCTGAGGGAGTGCTGCACTGTCAGAGGGGCCATCTTTCGGATAAGATGTTAAACTGAGGCCCCGCCTGCCCCCTCAGGAGGGCGTAAAAAATCCTACGGCACTATTCTGAAGAAAAGCAGGGAGAGTTATCCCCAGTGTCCTGGTCAATATTTATCCCTCAATCAACATAACAAAAAAAACAGATGATCTGGTCATTATCATATTGCTGTTTGTGGGAACTTGCTGTGCGCAAATTGGCTGCCGTGTTTCCCACATTACAACAGTGACTACATTCCAAAAGTACTTCATTGGCTGTAAAGCGATTTGAGACGTGCAGGCGCTATATAAATTCAACTTTTTAAAAAAGGAGGGAGAGAGAAAACAGGGAATTATAGACCGGTCAGCCTGACATCAGTAGTGGGTAAAGTGATGGAATCAATTATTAAGGATGTCATAGCAGTGCATCTGGAAAATGGTGACATGATAGGTCCAAGTCAGCATGGATTTGTGAAAGGGAAATCATGCTTGACAAATCTTCTGGAATTTTTGAGGATGTTTCCAGTAAAGTGGACAAGGGAGAACCAGTTGATGTGGTATATTTGGACTTTCAGAAGGCTTTCGACAAGGTCCCACACAAGAGATTAATGTGCAAAGTTAAAGCACATGGGATTGGGGGTAGTGTGCTGACGTGGATTGAGAACTGGTTGTCAGACAGGAAGCAAAGAGTAGGAGTAAACGGGTACTTTTCAGAATGGCAGGCAGTGACTAGTGGAGTGCCGCAAGGTTCTGTGCTGGGGCCCCAGCTGTTTACATTGTACATTAATGATTTAGACGAGGGGATTAAATGCAGTATCTCCAAATTTGCGGATGATACTAAGTTGGGTGGCAGTGTGAGCTGCGAGGAGGATGCTATTAGGCTGCAGAGTGACTTGGATAGGTTAGGTGAGTGGGCAAATGCATGGCAGATGAAGTATAATGTGGATAAATGTGAGGTTATCCACTTTGGTGGTAAAAACAGAGAGACAGACTATTATCTGAATGGTGACAGATTAGGAAAAGGGAAGGTGCAACGAGACCTGGGTGTCATGGTACATCAGTCATTGAAGGTTAGCATGCAAGTACAGCAGGCGGTTAAGAAAGCAAATGGCATGTTGGCCTTCATAGCGAGGGGATTTGAATACAGGGGCAGGGAGGTGTTGCTACAGTTGTACAGGGCCTTGGTGAGGCCACACCTGGAGTATTGTGTACAGTTTTGGTCTCCTAACTTGAGGAAGGACATTCTTGCTATTGAGGGAGTGCAGCGAAGGTTCACCAGACTGATTCCCGGGATGGCGGGACTGACCTATCAAGAAAGATTGGATCAATTGGGATTGTATTCACTGGAGTTCAGAAGAATGAGAGGGGACCTCATAGAAACGTTTAAAATTCTGACGGGTTTAGACAGGTTAGATGCAGAAAGAATGTTCCCAATGTTGGGGAAGTCCAGAACCAGGGGTCACAGTCTGAGGATAAGGGGTAAGCCATTTAGGACCGAGATGAGGAGAAACTTCTTCACCCAGAGAGTGGTGAACCTGTGGAATTCTCTACCACAGAAAGTAGTTGAGGCCAATTCACTAAATATATTCAAAAGGGAGTTAGATGAAGTCCTTACTACTCGGGGGATCAAGGGTTATGGCGAGAAAGCAGGAAGGGGGTACTGAAGTTTCATGTTCAGCCATGAACTCATTGAATGGCGGTGCAGGCTAGAAGGGCTGAATGGCCTGCTCCTGCACCTATTTTCTATGTTTCTAAGTCTTTTAAATGGCGAATACTAAGGGGAAGTTCAGCCCCTTGTGTGTAAACCTTGACAACTGAAAAGTGAAAGGAACGAGGCTGCTTTTGAACCCATTTTAATAACTTGTTAAATGGACTCCGTCTCAACCAGTAGAAACGAAGAATCAATTGGGAGGGAGGTGCTCTGCGAAAAGTGAGGGATGTTGCGGCAGCTGTGCACTAGCTTGGCTGATTTCAGTGGCCTCCATTCTGGTCTGAATGCAAGGTATAAAAGCTGTACAGGCTTGAAAGAAAGACTTGGATTTCTATAGTGCCACCGGACATCTCAAAGCGCTTTACAGCCAATGAAGTACTTTTTGAAGTGTTGTCACTTGTAATGTAGGAAACGTGGCAGCCGATTTGCGCACAGCAAACTCCCACAAACAGCAATGTGATAATGACCAGATAATCTGTGTTTGTTGTACTTGGATGTGAACTTAGAGCCGTAACCTACAGGGCTGCGGACCGAGAGCTGGAAAGTGGGATTAGGCTGGGTAGCTCTTGGTCAGCCGGTGCGGACATGATGGGCCGAATGGCCTCCTTCCGTGCTGTAAATGTCTGTGATTTTTGCTAGCATTGCTCCTGCAAGGTAAGGTCAGTGAGGGGGTTTCATTTGTTTTCTGTCCCCACTGGATTTTATTCACTTAATGTGGGGTGATGTGCTGCTGCTTCTGACCTCTCTCTCTTCCTCCTCCCCAGGGATCTCTGGCAAACATGGAGCAACTGATCACACCGGTCGGTCCAGGGCTGTCTGCGGTGAGTAGCTGTTCCCAGATGCTGCAGAAAGATGCTACACGGCAGCGATTCAGCCTTTAAATACCCTGCCGAGACCATAAGCTTAAGTGTTCAGTCGTTCTCCTAAGGACAGAGTAGTCTGTAGTTCTAACTGCTCCATCTCCACTTGTACCCTATTCATTCCCGCTGTCTTCCTCTGAGGCCAAGTAAGAACATAAGAAATAGGAGCAGGAGTCGGTCATTTGGCCCCTCATGCCTGCTCCGCCATTCAGTATGATCATGGCTGATCTGATCATGGACTCAGCTCCACTTCCCCGCCCGCTCCCCATAATCCTTGACTCCCTTATCGTTCAGAAGTACTCTGCTACTGTCATTCCATCATCCTTCAATTTCAATTTTTGCCTCTAATTGGACCTACTCCATATTTTGTATGAAATCCTTTTATACTGTGTCCCTTTGTTTTCTACCAATTTTCCCACGTGGCCTGTCTGATCTTTTGCCTCACCTCTACTCTGCTTGGTTGTTGCATCTCGAGACCAAGTTATTTCTCGAGACAAGGCAGTCCCTCTTTTGCTGCACTTGCTTTACTCGTGAGGATCTGGCTAGTCTGTACCCTCGTACCTGGATGTAGCAATGCACATCTAGCACTAGTGAATACATACATGTATACACCACTGTCCAAGCCTCTCTTGCCTGCCCTTGTGTGGGATAATAGCCCCGGGACTGAGAGTACCAGAGTAAAATCCACACTTTCCCTCCCCATTCTTGTGTAGTGCATTACTGCTCCAACCTAACCTAGATCGTACCTTTTTATGATGTATTCTTTACGACATCACTAGCAAACGCACTCTGCAAGATGGCGTGACAGAAAACTATCGTGTGATCTGGTCACATGACCCTTTTATTATTATTATTATTATTATTATTATTTTATTATACATCAGTAGTTGCATTACCACAGTAGTCCCCTAGGTGAAGGGGTGTGCTCTATTACACTTTTATTATATTTCTTCTCGTTTTGCTGAAGTTTCAAACCTGCCAGGTGTACAAGCATACAGACCAGCTGCCTGTTAGTGCCTGCCCAAGTGGCTTGGTCAGGTGTAATAACAAGCGATCTGATCCTGTCTCCACTGGTCCATTATAGGGCAGGGTATTGCTGGCTAGCAACGGGGAGTAGGGACCCGGCGGGACTGAACTCGACACTCCCAACTGCTGATCACTACAATGCCGTGTAACTGGGAGTTGTGTGTGGGGCAGGTCCTACTGTTCAGGTTCCAGAGACCGCTCAGTCCAGATCAGGACCCTCCTGCAAACCGTTGCTGGTGGGACTGTCCCGGGCCCTGGGTCCATCTTTTCATGTTCTGTACTGTCAAAAATAAAGATCTCACGCTGGAACGCTGTGCTTCGAGTATTTCATTTTTGCATGCTGCTCAGGTGAGTGAGGTGGTTGGTCATGCCTGATGTGTGTGTGAGGGGGAATGGTCAGGTGTGTGGTGCACTGAGCCAAGGTACACGTATGGGGTTCCAGTGACTGTGTGATGGTGGGCAAGGGGGATCGCTGGTCTTAAATGCGGCAGCTTTGGCCTGGCTGTGCTGTCCGAACATAATAGGCCCCTCGAGCCTGCTCCGCCATTCAGTACGATCACTGCTGATCCTCTACCTCAACTCAACTTTCCTGCCCTATCCCCATATCCCTTAGTATCCAAAAATCTGTCTTAAATATACTCAACGACTGAGCATCCACAGCCCTGTAGGGTAGAGAATTCCAAAGATTCACAACCCTCAAAAGTAATTTCTCCTCAAATGGCTGACCTAGTTCTGGACACTCCATCCAGGGAAACATCCTCCCAGCATCTACTGTCAAGCCCGTTTAGAATTTTATACATTTCAATGAGATCATCCCTCATTCTTCTAAACTCTTGTGAATATAGGCCCATTGTACTCGATCTCTCATTGGACAATCCCCACATCTAGTAAACCTATGTTGCACTCTGAGGCAAGTGCATCTTTAGGAAAGGAGAACTGTACATAGTACTCCAGTTATGGTCGTGCCAAAGATGTGCACAGACTCAACTTCATTTATCTGCTTTTTGCTCCATAGCTCTTGATAGCCTTGCCCAACAAAAATCTCGTTATCCCAGTCTTGAAAGCTCCAATTGACCCCCAGCATATACAGCCATTGGGGGAAAGAGTTCCAGATTTTCACCGCCTTTGTGTGGAAAAAGTGCTAAAAGGCTTCTCTCCAATATTAAAATTATGACCCCTTATTCTGGCACTGCCATCTGAGGAACTAGTTTCTCTTATGTACCCTATCACAGACCTTTACCATTTTTAAATAGCTTGATTCCAGAGACTTGAGCCCATAAATCCAGGCTGACTCCTAGTGTAGTACTGAGGGAGTGCCGCACTGTCGGAGGGGCAGTACTAAGGGAGTGCCGCACTGTCGGAGGGACAGTACTGAGGGATGCCGCACTGTCGGAGGGGCAATACTGAGGGAGCGCCGCACTGTCGGAGGTGCTGTTTTTCGCATGAGACGTTAAACCGAGGCCCCATCTACCCTCTTAGGTGGATGGAAAAGGTCCCTATTGGAAGAAGAAGCAGTGCCAGTATCCGTAAACCAATGCCACTAAAACAGATTATCTGGCCATTTATGACATTGCTGTTTGTGGGAGCTTGCTGTGTTTCCTACATTACAACAGTGACTACACTTCAAAAGTACTCCATTGATTTTGGGACATCCTGAGGTTGTGAAAGGCGTTATAGAAATGCAAGACTTTCCTCGGAATGGTTTTCTAATCTCTGCCTCAATCGCCCTCTTGTAATAAACCGTTTCATGTTCTTGTAACCCTGGGAGTGAAAATCTTTCTTCTAACTCCTCCCTTTGTTGTTCCAGTGATAACCCTCAGTCTGTGCCCACTTGTTACTGATTCATCAGCCACAATCTCACTATTTGCCCTTTGAAAGTCTTGTGAATGTTGGAACAGTTGCTGGAAAAGCAGAAGTGAATCCAAGGGACAGGGTCGGGCTAACATTCTGGGCTTGATAGCTGGAAGTTCTGCAAAAGACAGGGGCTTCTGATTGGTGCCTGCAACCTACTGAAATACTGTGCACTATCGACGAGCAAAAGCACTTCCTTCTCTCTGTTTATAACTGACCTGAGGGGGATTTCTTGAAAAACAAATAGTTTGATCTATTACTCAGTATAACATCGGCTATACGGCACAGAAACAGGTCATTCGGCCCATCCAGTCCGTGCCGGCATTTATGCTCCACTCGAGCCTCCTCCCATTTTTCGTCATCTATATCTATCAGTGTAACCCTCTATTCCCTTCTCCCTCATATGCTTGTCCAGCCTCCCCTTAAATGCATCGATACTATTCACCTCAACCCCTCCCTGTGGCAGCGCGTTCCACATTCTCACCGCTCTCTGGGTAAAGAAGTTTCTCCTGAATTCCCCATTGGATTTCTGGGTGACTATATTATATTGATGGCCTCTAGTTATGGTCTCCCCCACAAGTGGAAACAATCTCTCTGTATCCACTCTGTCAAAACCTTTCATCATTTTAAAGACCTCGATTAGGTCACCCCTCAGCCTTTTTTCAAGAGAAAAGAGACCCAGCCAGTTCATCCTTTCCTGATATGTACACCCTCGCATTTCTGGTATCATCCTTGTAAATCTTCTCTGCACCCTCTCCAGTGCCTCGATATCCTTTTTATAATATGGTGACCAGAACCGTACACAGTGCTCCAAGTGTGGTCTAACCAAGGTTCGATACAGATTTAGCATAACTTCCCTACTTTTCAATTCTATCCCTCTAGAAATAAACCCTAGTGCTTGGTTTGCTTGTTTTACGGCCTTGCTAACCTGTGTCGCAATGTTTAGTGATTGGTGTATTTGTTCTCCCAGATCCCTTTGTTCCTCTGTCCCACCCAGACTCGCTCCCTCCCAGTAATAAGTGACCTCCCTATTCTTCCCACCAAAATATAATACCTCACATTTATCTGTGTTGAACTTCACTTGCCAATTATATGCCCATTCTATAAGTTTATTAATGTCTTCCTATAATTTGTTGCAATCCTTCTCAGTATTGAATATCGCACTCAATTTGGTGTCATCCGCAAATTTAGAAAGTGTTTTTGATTCCAAAGTCTAAATCGTTCAAAATTAATATTAACAATAATCCTAGCACTGATCATGTGGGACCACACTTTCCACCTTCTGCCATTCTCAATTGCTACCCTTTACCCCATCTCTGCTTTCAGCAGGAACATACATAAAAACATAAGGAATAGGAGCAGGAGTAGGTCATTCAGCCCCTCGAGCCTGCTCCTCCATTTAATAAGATCATGGCTGATCTGATCATGGACTCAGCTCAACTTCTCCGCCCGCTCCCCATAACCCCTGACTCCCTCATTGCTCAAAAATCTGTCTATCTCCACCTTAAATATATTCAATGACCCAGCTCTCTGGGGCAGAGAATTCCACAGATTTACAACCCTCCGAGAGCAGAAATTCCTCCTCATCTCAGTTTTAAATGGGCGGCCCCTTATTCTAAGATTATGCCCCCTAGTTCTAGTCTCGCCCACATCAGTGGAAACATCCTCTCTGCATCCACCTTATCGAGCCCCCTCAGAATGTTACACGTTTCAATAAGATCACCTCTCATTCTTCTAAACTCCAATGAGTATAGGCCCAATCTGCTCAACCTTTCTTCCTAAGACAACCCCTTCATCTCAGGAATCAACCGAGTGAGTGAACCTTCTGTGAACTGCCTAGAAGCTGGGACAGGATGCAGACCCACCCGTTCCTTGTCCGGAACTGCGTTGTACACACATTTTGAGCATAACCAGGAGAGGGCAGCCTTTGATAAGCTCTCAGCACAGGGCCCTTCATGTTTCGAAAGCAACTGTCCATTGGTTGAGATGTGCCAGGAAGAACCAGCAAACCACAAGGTCAGTAATGGCCAGGCATAGCCTGAAATGGGGTTGTGAGATCAGCATTCTTGTGGAGACATACGGGATTGTTTCTTAGAACAGTATGTTACAGAACCTAAAAGGGAGCAAGCTATCTGAGATCTGATCCTGTGTAATGAAACAGGAATAATAAACGATCTCCCAGTAAAAGATCCTCTCGGAATGAGTGATCACAGTATGGTTGAATTTGTAATACAGATTGAGGGTGAGGAAGTAGTGTCTCAAACGCGCGTACTATGCTTAAACAAAGGGGACTACAGTGGGATGAGGGCAGAGTTGGCTAAAGTAGACTGGAAACACAGACTAAACGGTGGCACAATTGAGGAACAGTGGAGGGCTTTTAAGGAGCTCTTTCATAGTGTTCAACAAAAATATATTCCAGTGAAAAAAAGGGCGATAAGAGAAGGGATAATCAGCTGTGGATAACCAAGGAAATAAAGGAGAGTATCAAATTAAAAACCAATGCGTATAAGGTGGCCAAGGTTAGTGGGAAAATCGAAGATTGGGAAAATTTTAAATGACAGCAAAGAATGACTAAGAAAGCAATAAAGAAAGGAAAGATAGATTACGAAGGTAAACTTGCGCAAAACATAAAAACGGATAGTAAAAGCTTGTACAGATATATAAAACGGAAAAGAGTGACTAAAGTAAATGTTGGTCCCTTAGAAGATGAGAAGGGGGATTTAATAATGGGAAATGTGGAAATGGCTGAGACCTTAAACAATTATTTTGCTTCGGTTTTCACAGTGGAAGACACAAAAACCATGCCAGAAATTGCTGGTCACAGGAATGTGGGAAGGGAGGACCTTGAGACAATCACTATCACTAGGGGGTAGTGCTGGACAGGCTAATGGGACTCAAGGTAGACAAGTCCCCTGGTCCTGATGAAATGCATCCCAGGGTATTAAAAGAGATGGCGGAAGTTATAGCAGATGCATTCGTTATAATCTACTAAAATTCTCTGGACTGGGGAGGTACCAGCGGATTGGAAAGCAGCTAATGTAATGCCTCTGTTTAAAAAAGGGGGCAGGCAAAAGGCAGGTAACTATAGGCCGATTAGTTTAACATCTGTAGTGGGGAAAATGCTTGAAACTATCATTAAGGAAGAAATAGCGGGACATCTAGATAGGAATAGTGCAATCAAACAGACGCAGCATGGATTCATGAAGGGGAAATCATGTTTAACTAATTTACTGGAATTCTTTGAGGATATAACGAGCATGGTGGATAGAGGTGTACCGATGGATGTGGTGTATTTAGATTTTCAAAAGGCATTCGATAAGGTGCCACACAAAAGGTTACTGCAGAAGATAAAGGTATGCGGAGTCAGTGGAAATGTATTAGCATGGATAGAGAATTGGCTGGCGAACAGAAAGCAGAGAGTCGGGATAAATGGGTCCTTTTCGGGTTGGAAATCAGAGGTTAGTGGTGTGCCACAGGGATCGGTGCTGGGACCACAACTGTTTACAATATACATAGATGACCTGGAAGAGGAGACAGAGTGTAGTGTAACAAAATTTGCAGATGACACAAAGATTAGTGGAAAAGCGGGTTGTGTAGAGGACACAGAGAGACTGCAAAGAGATTTGGATAGGTTAAACGAATGGGCTAAGGTTTGGCAGATGGAATACAATGTCGGAAAGTGTGAGGTCATCCACCTTGGAAAAAAACAGTAAAAGGGAATATTATTTGAATGGGGAGGAATTACAACATGCTGTGTTGCAGAGGGACCTGGGGGTCCTTGTGCATGAATCACAAAAAGTTAGTTTGCAGGTGCAGCAGGTAATCAGGAAGGCGAATGGAATGTTGGCCTTCATTGCGAGAGGGATGGAGTACAAAAGCAGGGAGGTCCTTCTGCAACTGTATAGGGTATTGGTGAGGCAGCACCTGGAGTACTGCGTGCAGTTTTGGTCACCTTACTTAAGGAAGGATATACTAGCTTTGGAGGGGGTACAGAGACGATTCACTGGGCTGATTCCGGAGATGAGGGGGTTACCTTATGATGATAGATTGAGTAGACTGGGTCTTTACTCGTTGGGAGTTCAGAAGGATGAAGGGTGATCTTATAGAAACATTTAAAATAATGAAAGGGATAGACAAGATAGAGGCAGAGAGGTTGTTTCCACTGGTCGGGGAGACTAGAACTAGGGGGCACAGCCTCAAAATACAGGGGAGCCAATTTAAAACCGAGTTGAGAAGGAATTTCTTCTCCCAGAGGGTTGTGAATCTGTGGAATTCTCTGCCCAAGGAAGCAGTTGAGGCTAGCTCATTGAATGTATTTAAGTCACAGATAGATAGATTTTTAACCAATAAGGGAATTAAGGATTATGGGGAGCGGGCGGGTAAGTGGAGCTGAGTCCATGGCTAGATCAGCCATTATCTTATTGAATGGCGGAGCAGGCTCGAGGGGCTAGATGGCCTACTCCTGTTCCTAATTCTTATGTTCATATAATGGTGAGATATGAAAAGACCATTTTATCCCACTCCAGGAGCGCAAAAATCGAGGTTGTCGGAGGGGCAGTGCTGAGGGAGCGCCGCACTGTCGGAGGGGCAGTACTGAGGGAGCGTCGCACTGTCGGAGGGGCAGTGCTGAGGGAGCACCGCACTGTCGGAGGGTGAGTGCTGAGGGAGCGCCGCACTGTCGGAGGGTGAGTGCTGAGGGAGCGCCGCACTGTTGGAGGGGCAGTACTGAGGGAGTGCCGCATTCAGAGGGGCAGTACTGAGGGAGCGCCGCACTGTCGGAGGGGCAATGCTGAGGGAGCTCCGCATTGTCGGGGGGCATTGCTGAGGGAGCGCCGCACTGTCGGAGGGGCAGTACTGAGGGAGCGCCGCACTGTTGGAGGGACAGTACTGAGGGAGCGCTGCACTGTCAGAGGGGCGGTACTGAGGGAGCGCCGCACTGTCGGAGGGGCGGTACTGAGGGAGCGCCGCACTTTTCGAGATGCCGCCTTTCGGGTCAGACATTAAACCGAGGCCCCCATCTTCCCTCTCAGGTGGACGCAAAAGATCCCATGGCTCTAATTCGCAGAAGAGCAGGGAGTTATCCCTGCTGTCCTGGGGCCAATATTAATCCCTCAATCAACATCACTAAAAAACCTGATTGTCAGGGCATTATCACATTACTGTTTCGCTGCCGTGTTTCCCACATCACATAGTGACTACACTTCAAGAAGTACTTCATTCGCTGTAAAACACTTTGGGACGTCCTGAGGTCGTGAAAGGCGCTATGTAAATGCATAGCTTTCTTTATTCCTATCTCATTGATTAGTGAGAGAGAAAGAACATAAATCGAATAAGAGAGCTTGACTAAAGATCCTGGCTTAGTTATTTCAATACTCCACCTCCAGTAACTGTATGTTTTAATACTCTACCTGTGGTAACTCAGACAGCTGCCATCTTGGCTTCAGGGGCCAGTGTTGCCGGAGCGACCTCTCGTTCCATGCCCTCTGTTCTCCAGCAGGGCCCTTGTAGTTCCGAGGCTTAGTCCCAGGAGAGTGGCCTGGGCTCCACGTGAGAGGCACCCTGCCACCCTCTCTCAGGGTGACAGCGTACCTGCTCCCCGCCCCCGCCCACCACCCACTCCGCCAACGCCCTTGTTGGTGCCACACAGCCGGCTGGACCAGACAGCCCCGGGCCCAGGCCCAGAGGCTGCGCTCAGGGGCAAGGCCCTCGAGGTCGCCCAACAGGGCCGTCTGAAGAGCCCCCAATGGAAGCTCAGCAGCCTTCCACTCCCAAGCTGCAGCCACTGGGGAAACACAGCGTAGGAGCACTGGGACAGTAAACACTAAGAATTAGGAGCAGGAGTCAGCCATTCGGCCCCTCGAGCCTGCTCTGCCATTCAATAAGATCATGGCTGATCTGATCCTGGCCTCAACTCCACTTCCCCGCCCGTTCCCCCATAGCCCCTTATCCCCTTATCGCTCAAAAATCTGTCTATCTCCGCCTTAAATATATTCAATGACCCAGCCTCCACAGCTCTCTGGGGCAAAGAATTCCACAGATTTACAACTCTCCGAGAGAAGAAATTCCTCCTCAACTCATTTTTAATAGTCGACCCCTTATTCTGAAACTATGCCCACTAGTTCTAGATTCCCCCACGAGGGGAAACATCCTCTCTGCATCTACCCTATCAAGCCCCCTCAGTATCTTATACGTTTCAATAAGATCACCTCTCATTCTTCTAAACTCCAATGTGTATAGGCCCAACCTGCTCAACCTTTCTTCATAAGACAACCCCTTCATCTCAGGAATCAACCGAGTGAACCTTCTGTGAACTGCCTCGAAGCTAGCTATCCGTTGGGACAGGATGCAGACCCACCCGTTCCTTGTCCGGAAATGCATTGTATAAATATTTTGAGCATGACCAGGAGAGGGCAGCCTTTGATAAGCTCTCAGCTCAGGGCCCTTCATGTTTCGAAAGCAACCGTCCATTGGCTGAGATGTGGCAGGAACAACCAACACCGGCTCCAGCAAACCACAAGGTCAGTAATGGCCAGGCATATCCTGAAATGGGACCGTGAGATCAGCATTCCTGTGGAGACTTTTAATGGTGAGATATGAAAAGACCATTTTATCCTCTCTACATCTACCCTGTCCAGCCCCCTCACAATTTAATATGTTTCAATAAGATCACCTCTCATTCTTCTAAACTCCAATAAGTACAGGCTCAACCTGCTCAACCTTTCTTCATAAGTCAACCCCTTCATCTCAGGAATCAACCAAGTGAACCTTCTGTGAACTGCCTCCAATGCAAGTATATCCTTCCTTAAACACGCTTACAGGACAGGCACTAAGGGCTGGCACAAGGCTGATTAGTAAATATTGCTGTTCCCTGTTCGATACAAATCACATTGAGTTGTTTGATAAATTAGTATTTGTTCTGGAATTGATGTAGGTGTTTACCTCTGTAGCGAAGTGAGGGCAGGACCAGGACCCCACAACGAGAGGCCAATATAAGATAATCACTAATAAATCCAATGGGGAATTCAGGAGAAACTTCTTTACCCAGAGAAGGGTGAGAATGTGGAACTCGCTGCCACAGGGAGGGGTTGAGACGAAGAGTATCGACGTATTTGAGGGGAAGCTGGATAAACACATGAGGGAGAAAGGAATAGAAGAGTATGCTAGAAAAAAAAGACTTGCATTTATATAGCGCCTTTCACAACCACAGTGCTTTACAGCAAATGAAGTACTATTTGAAGTGCCGTCACTGTTGTAATGTGGGAAACACAGCAGCCAATTTGTGCACAGCAAGCTCCCACTAACAGCAATGCGATAATGACCAGATTATCCTACAAATCCCCTGGGAGGACAGACGCACCAACGTTAACGTCTTCGACCAGGCCAACATCCCCAGCATCAAAGCACTGACCACATTCGACAGCTCCGCTGGGCGGGCCACATTGTTCGCATGTCAGACACGAGACTCCCAAAGCAAGCGCTCTACTCGGAACTCCTTCACGGCAAACGAGCCAAAGGTGGGCAGAGGAAATGTATATAAAAAGAAAGAGTGGCTAAAGTAAATGTTGATCCCTTAGAGGACGAGACTGGGGAATTAGTAATGGGGAACATGGAGATGGCAGAAACTCTAAACAAGTATTTTGTATCAGTCTTTACGGTAGAGGACACTAACAATATTCCAACAATGGATGGTCAAGGGGCTATAGGGGGGGAAGAACTTAACACAATCACAATCACTAAGGAGGTGGTACTCAGTAAGATAATGGGACTAAAGGCAGATAATTCCCCTGGAACTGATGGCTTGTATCCTAGGGTCTTAAGAGAAGTAGCGGCAGGGATAGTGGATGCATCGGTTGTAATTTACCAAAATTCCCTGGATTCTGGGGAGGTCCCAGCAGATTGGAAAACTGAAAATGTAACGCCCCTATTCAAAAAAGGAGGCAGACAAAAAGCAGGAAACTATAGACCAGTTAGCCTAACATCTGTGCTTGGGAAAATGTTGGAGTCCATTATTAAAGAAGCAGTAACAGGACATTTGGAAAAGCAAAATTTGGTCAGGCAGAGTCAGCATGGATTTATAAAGGGGAAGTCATGTTTGACAAATTTGCTGGAATTCTTTGAGGATGTAACGAACAGTTGGATAAAGGGGAACCAGTGATGTGGTGTATTTGGACTTCCAGAAGGCATTTGACAAGGTGCCACACAAAAGTTTACTGCACAAGATAAAGGGTAATATATTAGCATGGATAGAAGATTGGCTAACAAACACAAAACAGAGAGTCGGGATAAATGGTTCATTCTCTGGTTGGCAATCAGTAACTAGTGGGGTGCCGTAGGGATCAGTGCTGGGACACCAACTATTTATAATCTATATTAACGACTTGGAAGAAGGGACTGAGTGAGACGTTGCCAAGTTTGCTGATGATACAAAGATGGGAGGAAAAGCAATGTGTGAGGAGGACATAAAAAAGCTGCAAAAGAACATAGACAGGCTAAGGGAGTGGGCAAAAATTTGGCAGATGGAGTATAATGTTGGAAAGTGTGAGGTCATGCACTTTGGCAGAAAAAAATAAAAGAGCAAGTTATTATTTAAATGGAGAAAGATTGCAAAGTGCCTCAGTACAGCGGGACCTGGGGGTACTTGTGCATGAAACACAGAAGAATAGTATGCAGGTACAGCAAGTGATCAGGAAGGCCAATGGAATCTTGGTCTTTATTGCAAAGGGGATGGAGTATAAAAGCAGGGAAGTCTTGCAACAGCTAAACAGGGTATTGGTGAGGCCACACCTGGAGTACTGCGTGCAGTTTTGGTTTCCATATTTATGAAGGGATGTGCTTGTTTAGGAGTCAGTTCAGAGAAGGTTCACTCGGTTGATTCCGGGGATGAGAGGGTTAACTTATGAGGAAAGGTTGGTTAGGTTGGGCCTCTACTCGTTGGAATTCAGAAGAATGAGAGGTGATCTTATCGAAATGTATAAGATTATGAGGGGGCTTGACAAGGTGGATGCAGAGAGGATGTTTCCACTGATGGGGGAAACTAGAACTAGAGGGCATGATCTTAGAATAAGGGGCCGCCCATTTAGAACTGAGATGAGGAGAAATTTCTTCTATGAGGGTTGTAAATCTTGGAATTCGCTGCCTCAGAGAGTTGTGGAAGCTGGGATATTAAATAAATTTAAGACAGAAATAGACAGTTTCTTAAACAATAAGGGGTTATGGGGAGCGGGCAGGGCTGATCAGATCAGCCATGGTCTTATTGAATTGCGGAGCAGGCAAAGGGGCCGTATGGCCTACTCCTGCTCTTATTTCTTATGTTCTTATGTACAAGGACACCCTCAAAGCCTCCCTGATAAAGTGCAACATCCCCACTGACACCTGGGAGTCCCTGGCCAAAGACCGCCCTAAGTGGAGGAAGTGCATCCAGGAGGGCGCTGAGCACCTCGAGTCTTATCATCGAGAGCATGCAGAAAGCAAGCGCAGGCAACGGAAGGAGCGTGCGGCAAACCAGTCCCACCCACCCTTTCCCTCAACCACTGTCTGTCCCACCTGTAACATTGGACTGTTCAGTCACCTGAGAACTCATTTTATGAGTGGAAGCAAGTCTTTCTCGATTCCGAAGGGCTGCCTATGATGAATGACCAGATCATCTGTTTTTGTTATGTTGATTGAGGGATAAATATTGGCCAGGACACCGGGGAGAACTCCCCTGCTCTTCCTTGAAATAGTGGCCATAGGATCTTTTAGGTCCACCTGAGAGAGCAGACGAGTCCTGCTCCTAATCCTTATGTTCTTATGATGCTGTGACGAAGTGCGAACTGGGAGATGCCTAGTGCAGCCTGGAAAGTGCCCGTGGCATAAATCTTAAGGTCCACTGACGGCCACAGGCAGTGCTGTCCATGATTCTGTGCGAGGCTGCAGTGGGTGAGGTAGCTCAGTGACAGTCCACTTAGTGAAGACAAGGAGTCTCAGGCATTGATGCTCAGCGATGGTGAGGTAGGAGAGAGGTGTCCCTGAATATCCGCCCTGGGTTTCTTTCTTAATTCGTTCCGGGATGTGGGCGTCGCTGGCAAGGCCCAGCATTTATTGCCCATCCCTAATTGCCTCTTGAGAAGGTGGTGGTGAGCCGCCTTCTTGAACCGCTGCAGTCCGTGTGGTGAAGGTGCTCCCACAGTGCTGTTAGGGAGGGAGTTCCAGGATTGTGACCCAGCGACGATGAAGGAACGGCCGATATATTTCCAAGTTGGGATGGTGTGTGACTGGGAGGGGAACGTGGAGGTGGTGGTGTTCCCATGCGCCTGCTACCCTTGTCATTCTAGGTGGTAGAGGTCGCGGGTTTGGGAGGTGCTGCCGAAGAAGCCTTGGCGAGTTGCTGCAGTGCATCGTGTAGATAGGACGGCTTCCTGCATGGCACCCTTCTCCTCCTCACTCTTGACCTCCGCTCTCCTCATTGCTGTTGCCCCTCGTCCTCCAGCCCCAAAGGCAGCTTTCCACCACACCCCCCAATCCCCATTTCCTCCCCATCTCCCCCCACTCCCCATCCACCCCCCCCCACTCCCCGTCTCCCTCCCCAACTCCCCCCACTCCCCGTCTCCCCCCACTCCCCATCTCCCCCCCCCACTCCCCATCTCCCCCCCCCCCACTCCCCATCTCCTCCCCACTCCCCATCTCCTCACCCCCACTCCCCATCTCCCCCCCACTCCCCGTCTCCACCTCACTCCCCGTTCCCCCCCACTCCTCATCTCCTCCCCCCCTCACACCTCACTCCCCGCCCCCCCCCACTCCCATCTCTCCCCCACTCCCCATCTCCCCTCCACTCCCCATCTCCCCTCCACTCCCCGTCTCCCCCCCCCCACGCCCCGTCTCCCCCCCCAACTCCCCATCTCCTCCCTCCCCATCTCCCCCCCAACTCCCCGTCTCCCTTCCCCCCACTCCCCATCTCCCCCCCACTCCCCGTCTCCCCCCACTCCCCGTCTCCCCCCATCTCCCCCCCCCAATTCCCATCTCCCCCCACTCCCCATCTTCTCCCCCCCCACTCCCCGTCTCCCCCCCACTCCCCGTCTCCCCCCCACTCCCCATCTCCCCCCCCATTCACCATCTTCTCCCCCCATTCCCCATCTCCCCACTCTCCATCTCCTCCCCCCACTCCCCATCTCCCCCCCCCCCCCCCCACTCCCCATCTTCCCCCCCACCCCCATCTCCCCATCTCCCCCCCAATCCCCGTCTCCCCCCCACTCCCCGTCTCCCTCCCCCGTCTCTCCCTGATCCTGCGCCTCCCCCCCCCGCCCCCCACCCGACTAGTCTCCACCCCTGTACTCTCTGACACCGATGGCCTTTGGGACGGGCCATGTAAGGCCTGATGATTCCTGGTGCTGGCCTGAATTGACGGCTCTTTGCCAGGCCCCCCCACAGGTGTCACAGTGTGAGAGCGACGGAGGGGCCACATAATATCGACCCCTGAGAAACTTACAGCACTCAAGGTGCCATTCGCCCATCGCCATCTGTGCACACTCTCTGAACTTAGCAAATGGCAAGTTGTGCTGCTCCAACAAGCCTTCATCCACACTGGAACAGTACGATTCAGAACTCCTTCCTTCCCCTCCCCGACTCTCCTCCGCTCCTTCCCCAGGTGTCAGCCGGGGCTCAGTGGGCAGCATTTTTGCCTCTGAGTCAGAAGGCTGTGGGTTCAAGTCCCACTCCAGAGACTTGAGCACTTAAATCTAGTTTGACACTCCAGTGCAGAGCAGAGGGAGTGCCGCACTGTCGGAGGGGCAGTACTGAGGGAATGCCGCACTGTCGGAGGTGCAGTACTCATGGAGCGCCGCACTGTTGGAGGGGCGGTACTGAGGGAGCGCCGCACTGTCGGAGGGGCAGCACGAGGGAGCGCCGCACTGTCGGAGGGGCGGCACTGAGGGAGCGCCGCACTGTCGGAGGGGCGGTACTGAGGGAGCGCCGCACTGTCGGAGGAGCAGTACTGAGGGAGCGCCGCACTGTCGGAGGGGCAGTACTGAGGGACTGCCGCACCGTTGGAGGGGCAGTACTGAGGGGACGCTGCACTGTCGGAGGCACCGTCTTTCGGATGAGACGTTAAATCGAGGCCCTGTCTGCTCTCTCAGATGGATGTAAAAGATCCCAGGGCCACTATTGGATGAAGAGCAGGGGTGTTCTCCCCGGTGTCCTGGGGCCAATATTTATCCCTCAATCAACATAACAAAAAACAGATGATTGGTGATTATCACATTGCTGTTTGTGGGTGCTACATTTCCCGCATTACAACAGTGACTACACTCCAAAAGTATTTCATTGGCTGTAAAGTGCTTTGAGACGTCCGGTGGTCGTGAAATGCGCTATATAAATGCAAGTCTTTCTTTCTTTCTTCCCTCCCACCCTCCCTCACTCCTGCCCAACCCCCTCCCCATCGCCCACTCCCCGTCTCCCTTCCCCCCTCCTGTCCACCTCCCCTCCCCTAGTTCCCCCTTCTACCCTCCCCCACCTGCACAACCCCCTCCCACATTTTCCCTTCCCTTTTGCCCACTTCCCCCACCATCTCTCATCCCCTCCCCCATATCCCCCTCCTCCCCCTCACCCCCTCCTGGCCACCTCCCATCTCTCCTCATCCCCTCCTGCTCACCTCCCCTCCCCATCTCCCCTGCTCCCCTCCCCTCCTCTCCCCATCTCCCCTCGCCCCCTCCTGCTCACCTCCCCTCCCCATCTCCCCTCGCCCCCTCCTGCTCTCCTCCCCTCCCCCATCTCCCCTCGCCCCCTCCTGTCCACCTCCCCTCGCCCCCTCCTGCTCACCTCCACTCCCCATCTCCCCTCCAGCTCCCCTCCCCTCCCCCATCTCCCCATGCCCCCTCCTGTCCACCTCCCCTCCCCATCTCTCCTCACCCCCTCCTGCTCACCTCCCCTCCCCCAACTCCCCTCGCCCCCTCCTGCTCACCTCTCCTCCCCCAACTCCCCTCGCCCCCTCCTGCTCACTTCCCATCCCCATCTCCCCTCACCCCCTCCTGTCCACCTCCCCTCCCCATCTCCTCTCGCCCCCTCCTGCTCACCTCCCCTCCCCTCCCCATCTCTCCTCACCCCCTCCTGTCCACCTCCCCTCCCCATCTCTCCTCACCCCCTCCTGCTCACCTCCCCCCCACCTCCCCTCTGTCATGTATCTTACATTATTATATATAACTGTATCCTAACATGCAATACATGACTGTAATAAGATATGACCTGTAACCACCAGCATACCTGACCACCAGGGGTGCACTTGCAAGAGAGAGGTATATAAGGAGAGTCTCAGGCAAGTGCAGCATTCCAGAGCTGTGAAATAAAGGTGCAGGTTCAGAGTGACCTTGACTTCACTACATGCCTCGTGTGAATCTGTACTGAGGGGACAGGACTTTACACCCTTGCCCCCTCCTGCTCACCTCTCCTCCCCCACCTCCCCCTCCCAGTCTGTGCCCAGCTACAAATGAGCCTCTGTGGTATCGGAAGATGAGCTATGCGACTTTGCAGAGTTGCTGCCGTTGATTTCCCGACTGTGAGTGGGAAGTGCTTCCTTTTGAGAGGCTGGGACCCAATTTACAGGAATGAGGACCCCGCAGAATTTCACCGAAATCCTTCAAAGATCCTCTTTACCAATATCACTTCCCTCTAAAAGCTATTTTTAGGATCACTTTGCCCAGTTCTACACACTGCCTGAAATATTGCTGAGTAGAAATGATCTCTGCTGCAGCACTGTAACTCACACATTCATTAAGAAAATGGAAAAAAAAGGGACTTGCATAAGAAATAGGAGCAGGAGTTGGCCATACAGCCCCTCGAGGCTGCTCCGCCATTTAATAAGATCATGGCTGATCTGATCATGGACTCGGGTCCACTTCCCCGCCCGCTCCCCATATCCCTTTATCCTCCTATCGGTTAAGAAACTGTCTATTTCTGTCTTAAATTTATTCAATGTCCCAGCTTCCACAGCTCTCTGAGGCAGCAAATTCCACAGATTTACAACCCTCTGAGAGAAGAAATTCCTCCTCATCTCAGTTTTAAATGGGCGGCCCCTTATTCTAAGATTATGCCCCCTAGTTTTAGTCTCCCCCATCAGTGGAAACATCCTCTCTGCATCCACCTTGTCAAGCCCCTTATACGTTTCGAAAAGATCACCTCTCATTCTTCTGAACTCCAATGAGTAGAGGCCCAAAGAGGGACAGTACTGAGGGAGCGCTCACTTGCATTTATAAAGCACCTTTCACGAACTCAGGACGCCCCAAAGATCTTTACAGCCAATGAGGAACTTTTTTGGAGTGTAGTCACTGTTGTAATGTGGGAAACACGGCAGCCAATTTGCGCACAGCAAGCTCCCACAGACAGAAATATGATATTGACCAGATAATCTGTTTTTAGTGATGTTGGTTGAGAGATAAATATTGGCCCCAGGACACCGGGGAGAATTCCCCTGCTCTTCTTCGAAATAGTGCCCATGGGATCTTTTACATTCACCTGAGAGAGCAGTCTCGAGTCTGGGCTTCGGTTTAACGACTCATCGGAAGCGCGGCACCTCCGACAGTGCGGCGCTCCCTCAGTACTGCCCCTCCGACAGTGCGGCGCTCCTTCAGTACTGCCCCTCCGACAGTGCGGCGCTCTCTCAGTACTGCCCTTCCAACAGTGCGGCGCTCCCTCAGTACTGCCCCTCCGACAGTGCGGCGCTCCTTCAGTACTGCCCCTCCGACAGTGCGGCGCTCCCTCAGTACTGCCCTTCCAACAGTGCGGCGCTCCCTCAGTACTGCCCCTCCAACAGTGCGGCGCTCCATCAATACTGCCCTTCCAACAGTGCGGCGCTCCATCAGTACTGCCCCTCCGAGAGTGCAGCGCTCCCTCAGTACTGCCCCTACGACAGTGCGGCGCTCCATCAGTACTGCCCCTCTGACAGTGCGGCGCTCCCTCAGTACTGCCGCTCCCTCAGTACTGTCCCTCCGACAGTGCTGCACTCCCTTAGTACTGCCCCTCCGACAATGAGGCGCTCCCTCAGTACTGCCCCTCCGACAGTGCAGCGCTCCCTCAGTACTGCCCCTCCGACAGTGTGGCGCTCCCTCAGTACCGCCCCTCCGACAGTGCGGCGCTCCCTCAGTACTTCCCCTCCGACAGTACAGCGCTCCCTCAGTACTGCCTCTCCGACAATGCGGGTCTCCCTCAGTACTGCCACTGTGAGTGTCGGCCTGGATTATGGGCTGAAGTCTCTGGAGTGGGGCTCGAACCCACCACCTTCTGACTCAGAGATGAGAGAGAGAGAGAGACACTCACTGAGTCACGGCTGACACCCAAGGCGAAGTATTGATTTATTTTGGACTCCCTGTGTGAGCAGCCAACAGTGGAATGATGGAAATCAGGGATGCGCATGCGGCCAGAATTGGAGGAGCGCAGAGAACTCGGGGGGGTTGTGGGGCTGGAGGAGGTTACAGAGATATGGAGGGGGCAAAGGCCATGGAGGGATTTGAACATGAGGATGCGAATTTCGAAATCGAGGCATTGCTCAACCGGGAGCCAATGTAGGTCAGCGAGCACAGGGGGTGATGGGTGAGCAGGACTCGGTGCGAGTTAGGACAGGGGGCAGTGAACACGGGGTGATGGGTGAGCGGGACATGGTGCGAGTTAGGACACGGGCAGCGAACACGGGGTGATGGATGAGCGGGACTCGGTGCGAGTTAGGACAGGGGGCAGCGAACACGGGGTGATGGGTAAGCGGGACTCGGTGCGAGTTAGGACACGGGGCAGTGAGCACAGGGGGTGATGGGTGAGCGGGACTCGGTGTGAGTTAGGACACGGGCAGCGAGCACGGTGGTGATGGGTGAGCAGGACTCGGTGCGAGTTAGGACACGGGGGCAGTGAGCACAGTGGGTGATGGGTGAGCGGGACTCGGTGCGAGTTAGGATACAGGGCAGCGAGCACAGTAGGTGATGGGTGAGTGGGACTCGGTGCAAGTTAGGATACGGGGCAGCGAGCACAGGGGGTGATGGGTGAGCGGGACTCGGTGCGAGTTAGGACATGGGCAGCCGAGTTTTAGGTGACCTCAGGTTTATGGAGGGTGGAAGTCAGGAGGCCGGCCAGGAGAGTGTCGGAATGGTCAAAAAATTGGGAAAAGCTGCCTGTCAGCGATCGGGCCTGGATACAGGCGGTTACTGTTCAGCTACTCTGTTCCCAGGCAGAAGTGAAGGAGGCCTCGTCAGTCGGAAATGTCATGTATCTTACATTATTATATATAACTGTATCCTAACATGCTATACATGACTGTAATAAGACATGACCTGTAACCACCAGCATACCTTACCACCAGGGGTGCACTTGCAAGAGACAGGTATATAAGGACAGGTCTCAGGCAAGTGCAGCATTCCAGAGCCGTGAAATAAAGGTGCAGGTCCAGAGTGACCTTGACTTCACTACATGCCTCGTGTGAATCTGTACTGAGGGGACAGGACTTTACAGTGGCGACGAGTTATGGGATTACAGAATCCACAGAATGGCGAACAACGGATCAGATAAAAAGTACAATGCAGGAGACAATTGGGAGGACTTTATAGAAAGGCTCCAGCAAAGCTTTGTACCAAAGACTGGTTAGGCGATGATAAGGCAGACAAGAGAAGAGCCCACCTCTTGACCAGCTGTGGCTCGAAAACATACGCTTTAATGACCTGCTCAACAGTTATAAAGCGATTTGAACATCTCTTTCAGCCAGGTGTGGGCACTTTCAAAGGGGCCAAAGTCAAAATCTACATCACACAGGATGCTAGACCGGTCCATCACAAGGCCAGAGCTGTACCCTATGTGATGAGGGAAAAGATTGAACACGAACTAGACAGGCTTCTGCGGGAAGGCATTATATCACCTGTGCCATCGTCCCAGTCATGAAGCCTGATGGATCCGTACGAATCTGTGGGGACTACAAATCTACCATAAACAGAGTCTCCCTACAGGACCAGTACCCGCTGCCCAGAGCGGAGGACTTATTTGCCACATTGGCTGGAGGTAAACGTTTCTCAAAATTAGACCTCACATCTGCATATATGATGCAATAATTGACCGAGGAATCCAAACTACTCACCACCATCAACACACATCGAGGCCTTTTCATGTACAATCGATGCCCATTCTGCATCAGGTCGGCAGCTGCCATATTCCAGCGCAACATGGAGAATCTGCTCAAGTCCATCCCGGGGACGGTTGTATTTCAAGACGACGTACTTATCACGGGCAGGGACACCCATCTCCGTAATTTTGAGGAAGTACTAAAGTGGTTGGATCGGGTAAGCCTACGAGTCAAGAAATCCAAGTGCCTGTTTCTCGCACCCGAGGTTGAATTTTTGGGCAGAAGGATTGCCGCTGATGGAATCCGCCCAACAGAGTCCAAAACACAAGCAATTCGCCTGGCGCCCAGGCCCGGGAATGTCTCAGAACTGCGCGCCTTTCTCGGGCTACTCAATTACTTTGGGAACTTTATGCAGAACTTAAACACACTGCTGGAGCCTCTCCACATGCTACTCAGGAAGGGGTGCGATTGGTTTTGGGGGGACGCCCAGGAACGCGCCTTCAATAAGACACGCAACCTTCTGTGTTCCAACAGTGTTTTGACTTTCTTTGACCCAGGTAAAAAGGTAGTTCTCACATGCGATGCGTCAGCGTATGGGGTCGGGTGCGTTTTGCAACATGTCAATAGTGTGGGCAAATTACAACCCATAGCTTATGCCTCCAGGTCACTTTCGCGGGTGGAGCGCGGGTACGGAATGGTAGAGAAGGAGGCGCTCGCGTGCGTGTACGGTGTCAAAAAGATGCACCAATACCTTTTCGGGGCCAAGTTCGCGTTAGAAACCGACCACAAGCCCCTCACATCCCTCCTATCCGAGAGCAAGGCAATAAACGTAACGCCTCGCCGCGAATTCAACGGTGGGCACTCATGCTGGCGTCCTACAACTATACCATAAGGCACAGACCAGGCACAGACAACTGTGCCGACGCGCTCAGCAGGCTACCACGGAAGGGTCTGACGAACAGGACTGTGAGATAGTCATGGCAATCAATGCCTTTGAGTCCACAGGTTCGCCCATGACAGCTCGCCAAATCAGAGCCTCGATGGCCAGTGACCCCACATTATCCTTAGTAAAAAGATGTGTCCTAACCAGTGACTGGGCAGAGGCTCGCGATGCCTGCCCCGAGGAATTAAAACCCTTTCACAGGCGCATGCATGAGCTATCACTACAAGCAGACTGACTGATGTGGGGCAGCCGAGTAGTCATGCCTCTGTGAGGCAGAGAGGCATTTGTCCAGGAGCTCCACCGCGAGCACCCGGGGATCATTCTCATGAAGGCCATAGCCAGATCCCACGTCTGGTGGCCTGGTATTGACGTGGACTTGGAGCTCTGCGTTCGAAAGTGCATCATTTGTGCCCAACTCAGCAATGCCCCCAGGGAGGCTCCACTGAGCCCCTGGCCTACCAAACCATGGCCGCGGGTGCAGGTAGACTATGTGGGCCCATTCATGGGCAAAATGTTCCTCATAGTTGTAGATGCATTTTCAAAGTGGATCAAATGCACCATTTTAAACTCGAGCACAACCTCCACCACTGTGGAGAGCCGCGCAACCATGTTTGCAACGCACGGAATCCCTGACATATTGGTCAGTGGCAATGGTCCGTGCTTCACCAGCGCAGAATTCCAAGACATTATAATTAACCACGGCATAAATCACATCAAGACGGCACCGTTCAAGCCGGCCTCCAACGGCCAGGCGGTGAGAGCAGTGCAAATCATTAAAAAAGGCATGCTTAAAATCCAAGGTCCCACGCTGCAGGGTCACCTGTCGCGACTGCTGCTGGCATACAGATCTCGTCCGCACTCACTGACTGGGATCCGCCCCGCGCAACTGTTGACAAAAAGGACTTTAAAAACAAGGCTCTCATTAATCCTCCCAGACATGCACGAAATCGTTGAGGCAAAGCGCCGTAAGCTGCCTGGAGTACCATGACAGAAATTCGAGGGGGAGATGGAATGAGATAGGGGACAAAGTGTTTGTACTAAACTATGGCAGGGGTCCCAAATGGCTTGCAGGGACAGTAACGGGCAAGGAAGGAAACAGGCTACTGGTAGTACAAATGGACAATGGCAAAACCTGCCGGAGGCATGTAGACCAAGTCAAAAGCAGATTTACCAACAACACTGCGGAACCAGAGGCAGACTACAATGTGGAACTCGCACCACACCTGGTGGACAGACAGAGGGAACAACCTGAGGAAAGGGCAATCCCAACAGACAGCCCAGGTGAGTCAACAACAATCACACCAATCGAAACAGACAGCCCAGGCGAGATACCAGCAACCACACCCAAAGAAAAACAGACACCAAGGCAAACAACTGAACCACAACTCAGACGCTCCACGCGAGAGCGTAGACCACCTGAGAGACTGAACCTATAAAGACAATAAGACCTTGGGGGAGGGTGATGTCATGTATCTTACATTAGTATATATAACTGTATCCTAACATGCAATACATGACTGTAATAAGATATGACCTGTAACCACCAGCATAACTTACCACCAGGGGTGCACTTGCAAGAGACAGGTATATAAGGACAGGTCTCAGGCAAGTGCAGCATTCCAGAGCTGTGAAATAAAGGTGCAGGTCCAGAGTGACCTTGACTTCACTACATGCCTCGTGTGAATCTGTACTGAGGGGACAGGATTTTAAAGGAAGCACTTCCCCTTTAAATGTCAGTCGTTTGAAATTGATGAGCTTGTGACCTGTGTGAGCATTGTGTGTGTGTCAGAGGTTCAACAAAGCAGAGCTGCAGTCATCTTGAGGACAATTTCAGATCGAAAAGGGAAATGAGACTCACACAACAAGCGGTGTAGTGCTGCGGGGGTTTGAGGCCTGCACTCACACTGTGGGCCCAAGCCTCAGATTGACAGCTGCACTTCTGCTTTCAGCCAGCCTAACATCTGTCATAGAAATATAGAAAATAGGAGCAGTAGGCCATTCGGCCCCTCGAGCCTGCACCGCCATTCAATATGATAATGGCTGATCCTCTATCTCAATGCTATATTCCCACTTTTTCCCATACCCCTTGATACCTTTTGTGTCTAGAAATCTATCTCTCCCTCTTAAATATATTCAGTGACTTGTCCTCCACAGCCCTCTGTGGTAGATAATTCCACAGGTTCACCACCCTCTGAGTGAAGAAGTTTCTCCTCATCTTGCTCCTAAATGGCCGACCCCTTATTCTGAGACTGTGACCCCTGGTTCTAGACTCCCCAGCCCGGGGGAAACATACTCCCTGCATCTACCCTGTCAATCCCCCTCAGAATCTTGTATGTTTCAATGAGATCACCTCTCATTCTTCTAAACTCTAGTGAATACGGGCCTAGTCGACCCAATCTCTCCTCATACGACAGTCCTGCCATCCCAAGAATCAGTCTGGTGAACCTTTGCTGCACTCCCTCTATGGCATCTATATCCTTTCTTAGATAAGGAGACAAAAACTGCACACAATACTCCAGGTGTGGTCTCACAAAGGCCCTGTATAACTGTAATAAGACATCCTTGCTCCTGTACTCAAATCCTCTTGCAATGAAGGCCAACATACCACTTGCCTTCCTAACTGCTTGCTGCACCGGCATGTTTGCTTTCAATGACTGATGTACAAGGACACCCAGGTCCCTCTGTACATCGACATTTCCCAATTTCCCAAGCCATCACCATTTAAATAATACTTTGTCCTAATGTTTTTCCTATCAAAGTGGAGAAAATGCTGGAGTCCATTATTAAGTAAGCAGTAGCAGGACATTTGGAAAAGCATAATACAGTCAAGGAGAATCAGCATGGTTTTATGAAAGGGAAATCATGTTTGACAAATTTGCTGGAGATCTTTGATGATGTAACGAGCAGGGTGGATAAAGGAGAACCAGTAGATGCGGTGTATTTGCATTTCCAGGAGGCATTCGACAAGGTGCCACATAAAAGGTTATTGCACAAGATAAAAGTTCACGGGATTGGGGGTAATATATTTGCATGGATAGCGGATTGGCTGGCTAACAGAAAACAGAGTGTCGGGATAATTGGGTCATTTTCCGGTTGGCAAACGGTAACTAATGGGGTGCCACAGGGATCGGTGCTGGGGCCTCAACTATTTACAATCTATATTGGTGTGGAAATCCTGGCTTCCCCGGGTCCATACATAGGGCCCAAGTTTCCACATGATTTGCGCCTGATTTTTAGGAGCAACTGGTGGAGAACGGACTATCTTAGAAATCGCAATTCTCCACATTTTTTTTTCTGCAGTTCTAGTCAGGTAGAACAGTTCTACTTTGGAACAGAATTTTTTCTTCAAAAGGGGGCATGTCCGGCCACTGACACCTGATTTCAAAGTTTCCACAGTGAAAACGTACTCCAAACTAACTTAGAATGGAGCAAGTGAAGATTCTTGTAGAACTGAAAAAACCTGTTCTACACATTAAAAAATCAGGCGCAGGTTACAAATTAGGCGGCCAGAACGAGGGAGCTGGGGGGAGGGAAGTCATTAAATTCTACAATAAATCCTTATTTATACTTATACAAATATTATGCAAATAAATCCAACCTGAATAAACATTTATAAGCAAAGAAAAGATTAAATAAACCATCTGCCTATCTGTGTGAAAGTGCTTCAGCCAGCCTCACAAGTTCGTTCGTTCGTTCCCGACGGCAGGGGGGGGAGGAGGAAGCCGTTCCAGACGGCGGGAGGGAGGGAGTGCGGGCCCGACCGACCGACTGCCCGAACGCAGCGGGGGCGGGGGGAGGAAGGCGTTCCAGACGGCGGGAGGGAGGGAGTGCGGGCCCGACCGACCGACTGCCCGAAGGCAGCGGGGGCGGGGGGAGGAAGGCGTTCCAGACGGCGGGAGGGAGGGAGTGCGGGCCCGACCGACCGACTGCCCGAACGCAGCGGGGGCGGGGGGAGGAAGGCGTTCCAGATGGCGGGAGGGAGGGAGTGCGGGCCCGACCGACCGACTGCCCGAACGCAGCGGGGGCGGGGGGAGGAAGGCGTTCCAGACAGCGGGAGGGAGGGAGTGCAGGCTCGCCCACCCGAACGCAGCGGGGGGGGGGGAGGAGGAAGCCGTTCCAGACGGCGGGCGGGAAGGAGACAGTGCGAAAGCTGCAGGAAGCCTCAGTGCTGATGTGCTGATGGCAATGTGCTTTTATTAAAAAATGTTCAAAAATTAAACAGCTACAAAGAACTACAAAAATGGCCGAGTGCCAATGTTTCCTTCACACTGCGCGTGCGCGAACGCTCCAACACGCACGCGCACGGTTGCCGGCAGGAAAAAAACTAATTTAAATAGTACCTGCCCCCTCCCACTTACAAAATCGGCACGAGTGTAGGCTCCACCCCCCTGGGCGCCGCACCAAACAGACAAGGAGCTGCAGAGCTCTCCAGAATCGCGAGTTTTTTTTCCAGCGCCGTTTTAGGCGCGAAAAATGGACGCCCAGCTCGGAGGGGCGCCCGTTTTTTATCATGTGGAAACTTGGGCCCGTAGTGTGTATGGACCAGGGAAGGCATCACAAACGCCGGTTTTCAGCGCACAATGCGCTTGCACCGAAAACCGGCTTCTCCGATCCGTCGAGCTGGAGCTTAACAGATCCTCCGTATCTCGGGAGCGAGGATATTTGCTTGGGCAAGATTGCGGGATTTACCCATATTGCCCAGAAAATGTCCTCAAAACTCTTGCGCCTAATAAAAGCAAGCACATAGACTACTGTTACAGGTCGAGTTTAAAAACATACACAAATATAATTAAATTAAATTGAAAAAACACATATTATTTTTAAAACCCTGCCCACTACATTACATTTATCTTTAACCATAATTAAAAAAATGTTTTAAAAACACGGAAAAAAACATTTCTCTAAGATATTTATTAACTTTAATTTTAATTAAGTGTGTTTTTTATTTTTTATCATATGTGTTTCGTGTGTTTGTTTTTTTCCCATTAATAGCACTGAGAACTGGTAGATACGGAGTTCCCGTTGCTATTAATTGGAAAGCTGTGGAACACTGTACCTGATTGGCTGAGGAGTGCGCTTCTCAGCGCACGAAGAGAAGGCCTCCTCACCGGAATCCCACACTCCTCCTGGACCACCGAGTACTTGCGTAGAAATGTTTCAGGTCGGAGGCAATTGCCAACGGGAAGCCTCCGACCCCAATTTCAGCCCCATTAATGACTTGGATGAAGGGACCGAGTGTAACGTAGCCAAGTTTGCTGATGATACAAAGATGGGAGGGAAAGCAAGTTGTGAGGAGGACACACAGAATCTGCAAAGGGATATAGACAGGATAAGTGAGTGGGCAAACATTTGGTAGATGGAGGAGTATAATGTGGGAAAGTGTGAGGTTATCCACTTTGGCAGGAAAAATAAAAAAGCAAATTATTATTTAAATGGAGAGAGATTACAAAATGCTGCAGTACAGAGGGACCTGGGGGTACGTGTGCATGAAACACAAACAGTTAGCATGCAGGTACAGCAAGTAATCAGGAAGGCAAATGGAATGTTGGCCTTTATTGCAAGGGGGATAGAGTATAGAAACATAGAAAATAGGTGCAGGAGAAGGCCATTCGGCCCTTCGAGCCTGCACCGCCATTCAATGAGTTCATGGCTGAACATGCAACTTCAGTACCCCATTCCTGCTTTCTCACCATACCCCTTGGATTCCCCTAATAGTAAGGACTTCATCTAACTCCTTTTTGAATATATTTAGTGAATTGGCCTCAACAACTTTCTGTGGTAGAGAATTCCACAGGTTCACCACTCTCTGGGTGAAGAAGTTTCTCCTCATCTCGGTCCTAAATGGCTTACCCCATATCCTTAGAGCAGAGAAGTCCTGCTACAACTGTACAGGATATTGGTGAGGCCACACCTGGAGTACGGCGTACAGTTTTGGTCTCCGTATTTAAGGAGGGAGTATAATGTGGGGAAATGTGAGGTTATTCACTTTGGTTCGAAGAATAGAAAAACAGAATATTTTTTAAATGGTGAAAAACTATTAAACGTTGGTGTTCAGAGAGATTTCGGTGTCCTCGTACAGGAAATACAGAACGTTAACATGCAGGTACAGCAAACAATTAAGAAAACAAATAGCATGTTGGCCTTTATTACAAGAGGATTTGAGTATAAGAATAAAGACGTCTTATTGCAATTATATAGGGCCCTGGTGAGACCACACCTGGAGTATTGTGAACAGTTCTGGTCTCCTTAGACTAGAATAGACTGGCAAAGGATACTTAAAGGGTTGACGGTGGATAAGCAATGGCAATTAACTTCAGCAATTGTACATCCCTGTCTGGAGTAAAAATAAAACGGGAAAGGTGGCTCAACCGTGGCTAACAAGGGAAATTAAGGATAGTGTTAAAACCAAGGAAGAGGCATATAAATTGGCTAGAAAAAGTAACAAACCTGAGGATTGGGAGAAATTTAGAATTCAACAGAGGAGGACTAAGGGTTTAATTAAGAGGGGGAAAATAGAGTACGAGAGGAAGCTTGCAGAGAACATAAAAACTGACTGCAAAAGCTTCTATAAATATGTGAAGAGAAAAAGATTAGTGAAGACAAATGTAGGTCCCTTGCAGTCGGATTCAGGTGAATTTATAATGGGGAACAAAGAAATGGCAGACCAATTAAACAAATACTTCGGTTCTGTCTTCACGAAGGAAGACACAAATAATCTTCCGAATGTACTAGGGGACAGTGGGTCTAGTAAGAAGGAGGAACTGAATGATATCCTTATAAAGCGGAAAATTGTGTTAGGGAAATTGATGGGATTGAGGGTTAAAAAACCCCGGGGCCTGATAGTCTGCATCCCAGAGTACTTAAGGAAGTGGCCCTAGAAATAGAGGATGCATTGGCGATCATTTTCCAACAGTCTATCGACTCTAGATCAGTTCCTATGGACTGAAGGGTAGTTAATGTAACACCACTTTTTAAAAAAGGAGGAAGAGAGAAAACGGGTAATTATAGACCAGTTAGCCTGACATTGGTAGTGGGGAAAATGTTGGAATCAATCATTAAGGATGAAATACAGTGCATTGGAAAGCAGTGACAGGATCGGTCCAAGTCAGCGTGGATTTATGAAAGGGAAATCATGCTTGACGAATCTTCTGGAATTTTTTGAGGATGTAACTAGCAGAGTGGACAAGGGAGAACCAGTGGATGTGGTGTATTTGGACTTTCAAAAGGCTTTTGACAAGGTCCCGCACAAGAGATTGGTGTGCAAAATCAAAGCAGGGTATTGGGGGTAATGTACTGACGTGGATAGAGAACTGGTTGGCAGACAGGAAACAGAGAGTCGGAATAAACGGGTCCTTTTCAGAATGGCAGGCAGTGACTAGTGGAGTGCCGCAGGGCTCAGTGCTGGGAACCCAGCTCTTTACAATATACATTAATAATTTAGATGAAGGAATTGAATGTAATATCTCCAAGTTTACAGATGACACTAAACTGGGTGGTGGTGTGAGCTGTGAGGAGGACGCTAAGAGGCTGCAGGGTGACTTGGACAGGTTAGGTGAGTGGGCAAATGCATGGCAGATGCAGTATAATGTGGATAAATGTGAGCTTATCCATTTTGGGGGCAAAAACACGAAGGCAGAATATTATCTGAATGGCGGCAGATTAGGAAAAGGGGAGGTGCAACGAGACCTGGGTGTCATGGTACATCAGTCATTGAACGTTGGCATGCAGGTACAGCAGGCGGTGAAGAAGGCAAATGGTATGTTGACCTTCATAGCTAGGGGATTTGAATATAGGAGCAGGGAGGTCTTACTGCAGTTGTACGGGACCTTGGTGAGGCCTCACCTGGAATATTGTGTTCAGTTTTGGTCTCCTAATCTGAGGAAGGACGTTCTTGCTATTGAGGAGTGCAGCGAAGGTTCACCAGACTAATTCCAGGGATGGCTGGACTGTCATATGAGGAGAGACTGGATCAACTGGGCCTTTATTCACTGGGGTTTAGAAGGATGAGATGAGATCTCATAGAAACGTATAAGATTCTGACGGGATTGGACAGGTTAGATGCGGGAAGAATGTTCCCGATGTTGGAGAAGTCCAGAACCAGGGGACATAGTCTTAGGATAAGGGGAAGGCCATTTAGGACTGAGATGAGGAGAAACTTCTTCGCTTGGAGAGTTGTTAACCTGTGGAATTCCCTGCTGCAGAGAGTTGTTGATGCCAGTTCATTGGATATATTCAAGAGGGAGTTAGATATGGCCTTTATGGCTAAGGGGATCAAGGGAACTGGAGAGAAAGCAGGAAAGGGGTACTGAGGGAATGATCAGCCATGATCTTATTGAATGGCGGTGCAGGCTCTAAGGGCCGAATGGCCTATTCCTGCACCTATTTTCTATGTTTCTTACCTAAGGAAGGATATACTTGCCATTGAGGGAGTGCAACGAAGGTTCACCAAACTGATTCCTTGGATGAGGTGATTGTCGTATAAGGAGAGATTGAGTATACTAGGCCTATATTCTTTAGAATATAGTTTAGAAGAATAGGAGATGATCTCATTGAAACATACAAGATTCTGAGGGGGATTGACAGGGTAGATGCAGGGAGGATGTTTCCCCTGGGCTAGAGAGTCTAGAACCAGGGGTCTTAGTCTCAGGATAAGGGGTCAGCCATTTAGGACTGAGATGAGGAGAAACTTCTTCACTCAGAGGGTGGTAAATCTTTGGAATTCTCTGCCCCAGAGGGCTGTGGATGCTCAGTCGTTGAGTATATTCAAGGCTGAGATCGATAGATTTTTAGTGGGAAAGTGGAGTTGAGGTAGAAGATCAGCCATGATCTTATTGAATGACAGAGCAGGCTCGCGGGGCAGGATGGCCGACTGCTGCTCCTAATTCTCATGTTCTTATGTTCTAATAGCGTCCCTGTATATATTTATATATATCCTTACCCTTCTGTAATGTATTTGCTTCATGGATTCTTTGCTTAAGAATTCATAGCAACACATTGCTATTAAGAACATGTTGGTTTATTAGCAAAGGTTTAACAAGCACACTACACATTACCGGTTCATCCACCAGGCTCACAACCACCTGCCCCATCGTGGATCCCCCGAACCCAACTGGCGGGGTTTTATTGAGTAACGGGCTAAGCCGCTCCCAATTCAACAGCTCGACAAACTATTTTGGTGTAAAACCATAAATCACGTGCCCCCTTATTAATGGGGGGCGCTAATCTGACAATTAAATCAATTAACTTTTAACCAGAAACATAAATCAAATTAAAATTTGGTTGCCAGGGGTAATGATGCACTCTAGTCCCTCCGGTGCCCACCTCTCGCGGAAGGCCGCGAGCATACCAGTGGACACCGCGTGCTACATCTCCAGGGACACCCTGGCTCGGATGTAACCGCGGAGGAGAGGCAGGCAGTCGGGCTGAAAGACCCCCTCAACCGCCCGCTGCCTGAACCGGTTGACGGCCCCCTTGGCCATGCCCAGGAGCAGTCCTTCGAGGAGGCCTTCCGACCTGCCCGCTCCCCTCCGCACAGGGGGCCCAAAGATCAGGAGCGTGGGACTGAAGTGCAACCAGAATTTGAGGAGCAGCCCCTTCAAATAATGGAAGAGGGGCTGCAACCTCACACACTCCATAAAAACATGGAACATGGACTTTTTCAGACCGCAGAAATTACAGGCGGCCTGGGAGTCCTTGAACCGACTTAAAAACTGATTGCACGGGACTGCTCCGTGCACCACCCTACAGGCCAAGTCCCCTATAAATAAAGGGAGGACTCCCGCTCAACAGCTCTACAAACCTGTAAGCATACTCACAGGTGTATACAATACACCTTCCAACTCCCCCACCTTGCTGACGTTCTTCCTGTGGGTTCGGGCTGGGATCAGGCGCCCGAGGGTGATGCTCTGCCCCAGGATCAGACTCTGTGAGGTGGGCGGGGAGCCGATGATTAACGGCGAGGGCCCGCAGTCACCCGGTTGCAGCACCAAGTGCGATCCTGGAGTGAAGCTGACGTGCGAGGCACCTGCTGCAGACCAGAGGAATGTTGGCGGATGGAGGGGCTGAATTCACCAACAGGGGGCAGCACCTGTGCTTGTTGCCCAGGCGATTAATGGGCCCACATTTGCCCCCCACTTGGCTTCCCTACTGTTGGGCACCAGTTCTATCGCTGTGCCTCTCCAAGTGTGAGCCTAGGAATGAATGTTGGCCGGTTATTTGACCATCTCAACTCAGCCCAAACCTGACATCGACGACTGGATGCCGGAACCTGATTGGTGGAAGAACCTACAAACTCCTTTCCCTAGCCACTCACTCCATCCCTCTCCTTGGCCACTGTTTGAGGCTGAACCAGTCTGTTCACAACCTGGGAGTCCTATTTGACCCTGAGCTGAGCTTCCGACCATATATCCTCTCCATCACCAAGAGCGCCTACTTCCACCTCCGTACATTGCCCGTCTTCATCCCTGCCGCAGTTCATCCGCTGCTAAAACCCTCATCCGTTCCTTTGTTACCTCCAGACTTGACTATTCCAACGCACTCCTGGCTGGCCTCCCACCTTCCACTATCCAGAATTTTGAGCTCATCCAAAACTCGGCAGCCCGTGTCCTAACTCGCACCGAGTCCCGTTCACCCATCACCCCTTGTGCTCGCTGACCAGGTAAGCAACACCTCAATTTAAAAATGCTCCTCTTTATGTTCAAATCCCTCCCTATCTCTGTAACCTCCTCCAGCACTACAACCCTCCGAGATCTCTGCGCTCCTCCAATTCTGCCCTCTTGCGCATCCCCCGATTTCCATCACTCCACCATTGGTGGCCGTGCTTTCAGCTGCCTGGTCCCCAAGCTCTGGAATTCGCTCCCTAAACCTCTCCGCCTCTCTCTCGCCTCCTTTAAGTCGCTCCTTATAACCTACCTCTTTGACCAAGTTTTGGGTCACCTGTCCTAATCCGGAGAAGTGTGAAGTAATGCATTTGGGGAGGGGCAACAAGGCAAGGGAATACACATTAAATGAGAGGTATGGTGTAACAGAGGGACCTTGGAGTGTATGTCCACAGATCCCTGAAGGTAGCAGGCCAGGTCGATAAGGTGGTTAAAAAGGCATACGGAATACTTGCCTTTATTAGCCGAGGCATAGAATACAAGAGCAGGGAGGTTATGCTTGAACTGTATAAAACATTGGTTAGGCCACAGCTGGAGTACTGCGTGCAGTTCTGGTCACCACATTACAGGAAAGATGTGATTGCACTGGAGAGGGTACAGAGGAGATTTACGAGGATGTTGCCTGGACTGGAGAATTTTAGCTATGAGGAAAGATTGGATAGGCTGGGGTTGTTTTCTTTGGAACAGAGGAGGCTGAGGGGAGACCTTATTGAGGTGTATAAAATTATGAGGGGCCTCATAATTATAGAGTGGATAGGACAGATCTATTTCCCTTAGCAGAGGGGTCAACAACCAGGGGGCATAGATTTAAAATAATTGGTGCATAAGAACATAAGAAATAGGAGCAGGAGTCGGCCATTCAGCCCCTCGAGCCTGCTCCACCATTTAATATGATCATGGCTGATCTGATCATGGACTCAGTTCCACTTCCCTGCCCACTCCCCAGGTAGAAGGAATAGAGGGAAGACGAGGAAAAAAATTTCTCCCAGAGGGTGGTGGGGGTCTGGACCTCACTGCCTGAAAGGGTGGTAGAGGCAGAAACCCTCACCACATTTAAAAAGTACTTGGATGTGCACTTGTAACCTACAGGGCTACAGACCCAGAGCTGGAAAGTGGGATTAGGCTGGGTAGCTCTTGGTCGGCCAGCGCGGACACGATGGGCCGAAATGGCCTCCTTCCGTGCTGTAAATTTCTATGGTTCTAATCGGTGTCACATTTGTTTCTGATGATGCTCCAGTGAAGCATCTTGGGATGTTTTCACTAGCTAAAGATGCTGAATAAACCCAAGTTGCTGCTGTCATTGCCCCAGGCTGGGATCAGCTACCTCAGGTCCCAACACCTGCCGATCTCAGTTTCCTCACCTCAGTAAGGGCCTCAGGCCATTCACCAGCCGACTCCTTTATGCTTCAGAGGCATGGACTATGTACAGCAGGTACCTCAAAGCACTGGAGGAGTACCACTGACGCTGCCTCCGCAAAAGTCTGCAAATCCATCGGCAGGATAGGCGCGCCAACATCAGTATTCTCTCTCAAGACAACATCCCCAGCATCGAAGCTTTGACCACGCTCGATCAGCTCCGATGTACGGACCACATTGTCCGCATGCCCGATACTAGCGCTCTACTCCGAGCTCCAACACAGCAAGCGAGCCCCAGGTGGGCAGGGAAAATACTTCGAGGACACACTTAAAGCCTCCTTGATAAAGTGCAACATCCCCACCGGCACCTGGGAATCCCTGGCCCAAGACCACCCAAAGTGGAGGAGAAGCATCCGGGAAGGCGCTGAACACCTTGAGTCTCTTCGCCGGGAGCATGCGGAAGCCAAACGCAAACAACGGAAGGAACACACGACAACCCAAGCCCCCCACCCACCCGTCCCTCCAACCACCGTCTGCCCCACCTGTGACAGAGACTGTAGGTCCCGCATTGGTCTCATCAGTCACCTGAGAACTTGTGTTAGTGTGGAAGCAAGTCATCCTCGACTCCGGGGGACTGCCCAAGAGAAAGTCGGGAGAGCTCAAGCAGCACGTTTTTACGATGCAAGACAATAGTTGACCCCGTTGCTAAGAGAGAGACAGATAGCCCTTTCCCAACAATTGGGATAGATAAGCGGTTTTAAGTACATAAGGATCCTTATCTCCCAGTGCAGAGCACGTTATCTGCCATTAGTAATATACCCCCCCCGCGGAGCAGGATCACAGCAAAATAGAAAGTAATAAAACTCCTTTTGAGACTAGAAGGCTCCACGCCCCAAGTATTCCTGTAATTCTACTTTGCCAAATCCAATATTGTTTTACACATGATGCAATGACCGTGATTGTTGGCCTTGCTTGTTGGGGACGGGAGCAATTTTAACTTAACTCCTCTGTTGGGAAACTGACTTGTATTTGCTTCATGGGTTCTTTGCTTAAGAATTCATAGCAACACACTGCTATTAAGAACTAATACAAAAACAAAATGCTGCGATGCTGGAAATCTGAAATCTAAACAGAAAATGCTGGAAGTCTCAGCGAGTCAGGCAGCATGTGTGGAGAGAGAAAGCAGAGTTAACGTTTCAGGTTGACGATCCTTCGTCAGAACAGGAGGGCGTTCGGAAATGTAATAGATTCTTAAGGAGCACTGAAAGGGGGAGGGGAGGAAAGAACAAAAAGGGAAGGTCTGTGATAGGGTGCAAGGCAGGAGAGATTTGAGAGGCGAAAGGGATGAGGGGCAAAATTGAGATGGTAATGGCACAAGTTAGGAAATAAAAGATGAGTCTCGATAGGCAGAATAATTACCAGCCATCGTCAATACCTTCACCGAGCCATACAAAAGCATGGGCCTTACATTAAACATCCGTACAACAAAGGTCTTCTACCAATCTGCCCCCATCACATAGTACTGCCCCCCCCCAGTTATCAAAATCCACAATGAGGCCTTGGACAACGAGGACCATTTTACATATCTTGGGAGCCTACTGTCAACAAGGGCAGACATCGGCGATGAGGTCCATCACCGCCTTCAGTGCGCCAGTGCAGCCTTTGGTCACCTGAGGAAGAGAGTGTTCAAAGACCAGGACCTCAAACCCAGCACCAAGCTCATGGTCCACAGAGCTGTAGTGATACCCGCCCTCCTATATGGTTCAGAGACATAGACAATGTACAGTAGGCACCTCAAAACACTGAAGAAGTACCACTAACGCTGTTTCCGCAAGATCCTGAAAATCCATTGGCAGGATAGGTGCACCAACATCAGTGTTCTCGCTCAGGCCAACATCCCCAGCATTGAAGCACTGACCACACTCCGCTGGATGGGTCACATTGTCCGCATGTCTGACACAAGACTCCCAAAACAAGTGCTCTACTCGGAGCTCCGACACGGCAAGCGAGTCCCAGGTGGGCAGAGGAAATGCTTCAAGGACACCCTCAAAGCCTCCTTGAAAAAATTTAATATCCCCACCGGACCCCTCCAACGGCGATTGGACCCCTAACGATCAGATCACTCCAACGGCGATCGGGCACCTCCAGTGGCGATCGGGCCCCCTCCAACGGCGATCGAACCCCCCCCCCCCAATGGTGATCGGGCCCCTCCAATGGTGATTGGGCCCTTCCATCGGCGATCAGACCCCTCCAATGGCGATCGGGCACCTTCAACGGCGATCGGACCTCAACCCCTCCAACGACGATCGGGCCATTCCCAATGACAACCAGACCCCCTCCAGCGGCCATCAGGCCTCCTCCAGTGGCGATCGGGCCCCCTCCAGCGGCCATCAGGCCTCCTCCAGTGGAGATCGGGCCCCCTCCAGCGGCCATCAGGCCTCCTCCAGTGGAGATCGGGCCCCCTCCAGCGGCCATCAGGCCTCCTCCAGTGGAGATCGGGCCCCCTCCAGCGGCCATCAGGCCTCCTCCAGTGGAGATCGGGCCCCCTCCAGCGGCCATCAGGCCTCCTCCAGTGGAGATCGGGCCCCCTCCAGCGGCCATCAGGCCTCCTCCAGTGGAGGTCGGGCTCCCTCCAGCAGAGATCAGGCCTCCTCCAGTGGAGATCAGGCCCCCTCCAGCAGAGATCAGGCCTCCTCCAGTGATGGCGGCTGGGCCTCTCCTCCTCGGCGGCGATTGGGCTTCCTCCCCTTCAGCGATGACTGAGCCTCTCCTTCCCCACTGGTGACCTGACCTCTTCTCCCCCAGCACGTGGCTGTGACCAACCTGACCTTCCACAATGAATTCCAGCGAACCCTCTCAATGCCTGTCCCCAACCAAGCAGCAGGCCACCTACCATCAAGGGCGCTACTCAGCTCCGAGCTTGTGGCCAACATCTCGCCGTAGGCAACTAGGCTCATACAGCAGAGCCTGGACTCCAGTCGTCTTGGACCCCCTTGCCATTGGACCAAGACCTTGCTCAGCTAAGCCCGTGTGGTGGTCGGTGTGCAAAGACCACCCCACGCTAAAAGAACTCACGCACAGGCATCTTCCACTCATCTATTGACAAAGATTTAACAATCTTTGACCTTATTGAAATGTATAAGATTCTGAGATGGCTTGACAGGGTAGATGCAGAGAGCATGTTTCCCCTTGTGGGGGAATCTAGAACTAGGGGACATAGTTTCAGAATAAGGGGCCGCCCATTTAAAACGGAAATGAGGAGGAATTTCTTCTCTCAGAGGGTCGTAAATCTTTGGAATTCTCTGCCCCAGAGAGCTGTGGAGGTTGGGTCTTTGAATATATTTAAGATGGAGGTAGATTTTTGAACGAGGGTTATGGGGTGCGGGCGGGGAAGTGGAGTTGAGGCCAAGATCAGATCAGCCATGATCTATTGAATGGCGGAGCAGCCTCAAGGGGCCGAATGGCCGACACCTGCTCCTATTTCTTATGTTCTTACGTAATCACATTATACATTACCAGTTCATCCACCAGGCTCACAACTGCATACCTCATTGTGGATGGACCTAGACCCAACTGGCTGGGGTTTTATTGAGTCTTGTGAACATCACATGACTGGCTAAGCCACTCACAATGCAACAGCTCTACAAACCTGTGAGCATACTCACGGGTACATACATTACAGACGGGATCGGGTATAATGCCAGTTTTAAACCCTCCCCCATAATTGACTTCGGCGGGGAATTAAATATCGGGGTTAAATTATGAGGATAGGTTGCACAGACTGGGGTTGTATTCCCTCGAGTGTAGAAGATTAAGGGGTGATCTAATCATGGTGTTTAAGATGATTAAAGGGATTCAATAGGGTTGATAGAGGGGATGGAGTATAAAAGCAGGGAAATCTTGCTACAGTTATACAGGGTATTGGTGAGGCCACACCTAGAATACTGCGTGCAGTTTTGGTTTCGATATTTCCGAAAGGATATACTTGCTTTGGAGGCAGTTCAGAGAAGGTTCACTCGGTTGATTCCGGTGATGAGGGGTTTGACTTATGAGGAAAGATTGAGTAGGTTGGGCCTCTACTCATTGGAATTCAGAAGAATGAGAGGTGATCTTATCAAAACGTAAAAGATTATGAGGGGGCTCGACAAGGTGGATGCAGAGAGGATGTTTCCACGATAGGGAAGACTAGAACTAGGGATCATAATCTTAGAATAAGGAGCCGCACATTTAAAACTGAGATGAGGAGGAATTTCTTCTCTCAGAGGGTTGTGGATTTGTGGAATTCGCTGCCTTGGAGAGCTGTGGAAGCTGGGACATTGATTAAATTTAAGGCAGAAATAGACATTTTCTTAAATGATAAAGGAATAAGGGGTTATGGGGAGCGGGTGGGGAAGTGGACCTGAGTCCATGATTGGATCAGCCATAATCGTATTAAATAGCGGAGCAGGCTCGAAGGGCTGAATGGCCTCCTCCCATTCCTAATGTAACAGGCTCGAGGGGCTGAATGGCCTCCTCCTGTTCCTAATGTAACAGGCTCGAGGGGCTGAATGGCCTCCTCCTGTTCCTAATGTAACAGGTTCGAGGGGCTGAATGGCCTCCTCCTGTTCCTATGTAACAGGCTCGAGGGGCTGAATGGCCTCCTCCTGTTCCTGTGTAACAGGCTCGAGGGGCTGAATGGCCTCCTGCTGTTCCTGTGTAACAGGCTCGAGGGGCTGTATGGCCTCCTCCTGTTCCTAATGTAACAAGCTCGAGGGGCTGTATGGCCTCCTCCTGTTCCTAATGCAACAGGCTCGAGGGGCTGAATGGCCTCCTCCTGTTCCGGTGTAACAGGCTCGAGGGGCTGAATGGCCTCCTCCTGTTCCTAATGTAACAGACTCGAAGGGTTGAATGGCCTCCTCCTGTTCCTAATGTAACAGGCTCGAGGGGCTGAATGGCCTCCACCTGTTCCTATGTAACAGGCTCGAGGGGCTGAATGGCCTCCTCCTGTTCCTATGTAACAGGCTCGAGGGGCTGAATGGCCTCCTCCTGTTCCTATGTAACAGGCTCGAGGGGCTGAATGGCCTCCTCCTGTTCCTATGTAACAGGCTCGAGGGGCTGAATGGCCTCCTCCTGTTCCTATGTTCCTAAGTCGGGTGCAGGGGAAAGTCAGCGATGAACCCGCTCCCCTCAGTTTGGTGAAGCAAGGGTTGAGTTAAAATTGCCCCGTCTTTTTTCAAATTCATTCACGGGTTGTCGCTGGCAAGGACAGCATTTGTTGCCCGTCCCTAACTGCCCTCGAGAAGGAATTTTTAATTTTAAAATGTTTTCCTAACTTTTCCCCTCTGTCTCTTTTTCTCTCTCTCTTAATCCAACCTTTCTTTCCTTCTCTTTATTTCTTTCTGTACTTGATTTGACTCTAATTCATCCGATTTTCCTCTCCATCGTTCCTCTGTTTCTTCCTCAATCCTTCAATCTCATGGAGATAGACTGTCGATCCTGTCATTCACTGAGGTCCCAGTTGCCCTCTCTGCCCCATTAGCTGATCCGATCATGGACTCAGCTCCAATTCCCCGCCCGCTCCCCATAACTCCTTAATCCCTTATCGGTTAAGAAACTGTATATCTCTTTCTTAAATATATTCAATGTACCAGCTGACACAGCTCTGTACAGTGCAGATACTGAGGGAGCGCCGCACTGTCGGAGGGGCGGTACTGAGGGAGCACTGCACTGTCAGAGGGGCAGTACTGAGGGAGCACTGCACTGTCGGAGGGGCAGTACTGAGGGAGCACTGCACTGTGGGAGGTGCAGTACTGAGGGAGCACTGCACTGTTGGAGGGGCAGTACTGAGGGAGCGCTGCAATGTGGGAGGGGCAGTACTGAGGGAGTGCCGCACTGTCGGAGGGGCAGTATTGAGGGAGCACTGCACTGTCAGAGGGGCAGTACGGAGTGAGTGCTGCACTGTCAGAGGGGTAATACTGAGGGAGCACCGCACTGTCGGAGGGGCAGTACTGAGGGAGCACTGCACTGTCGGAGAAGCAGTACTTAGGGAGCGCTGCACTGTCGGAGGGGCCGTACAGAGGGAGCGGTGCACTGTCGGAGGGGCCGTACTGAGGGGCTGCCGCATTGTTGGAGGTGTCGTGTTTGAGATGCAACGTTAAACCGAGGACCAGTCTGTTCTCTCGGGTGGACGTAAAAGATCCCAGGTCGCTATTTTGAAGGGAGCAGGGGAATTATCCCTGGTGTCCTCAACCAACATCACTAAAAACAGATTACTTGGTCATTATCACATTGCTTTGTGTGGGAGCTTGCTGTGCGCAAATTGGCTGCTGCATTTCCTACATTACAAAATGACCACACTCCAAAAATATTTCATTGGCTGTAATGTGCTTTGGGATGTGCTGAGGCGGTGAAAGGCACTATGGAAATGCAAGTCTTTCTTTCCAGATGTACATGTCTAATACATTATAGATGGGATTAAAATCGCCAGTCGTGGGGGACTGACCTGTGCTGGGTCTCTGTCCAGCAGATGGTTTTCGGGTTGAGCATATTCTCTCCACAGCTCGGGAAAGGTTTCTTCATGATTGTGATGTTAGATTGTCAAAGCTGAGGATTCCTGTACTTGTCACATTTTAACGTCAATGAGGATTGGACATCTGAACTAGATGATACCATGTGGGTGGAAATTCGGTCATGCCTCAGTTGAGGTGTTAACCCGGGCGGGGCGGTAAATTTTGCATCGGTAAATGGTTTCCTTCTCCAGCCGCAAAATTCAGCAGCTGGGCCCTAAGTGTGGGGCGGGGCGGGGCGCTAGGGGAGGGCTTCCACACCTCTCTCGGGCACTAGGGGAGGGGTTCCACACCTCTCTCGGGCACTAGGGGAGGGGTTCCACACCTCTCTCAGGGCACTAGGGGAGGGGTTCCACACCTCTCTCGGGCACTAGGGGAGGGGTTCCACGCCTCTCTCAGGGCACTAGGGGAGGGGTTCCACATCTCTCTCAGGGCACTAGGGGAGGGGTTCCACACCTCTCTCAGGGCACGAGGGGAGGGGTTCCACACCTCTCTCAGGGCACTAGAGGAGGGGTTCCACACCTCTCTCAGGGGGCTAGGGGTTCCACATCTCTCTCAGGGCACTAGGGGTTCCACACCTCCCTCAGGGCACTAGGGGAGGGGTTCCACACCTCTCTCAGGGCACTAGGGGAGGGGTTCCACATCTCTCTCAGGGCACTAGGGGAGAGGTTCCAGACCTCTCTCAGGGCACTGGGGGAGGGGTTCCACACCTCTTTCAGGGCACTAGGGGAGGGGTTCCACACCTCTCTCAGGGCACTGGGGGAGGGGTTCCACACCTCTCTCAGGGCACTAGGGGAGGGGTTCCACACCTCTCTCGGGGCGCTAGGGGAGGGGTTCCACACCTCTCTCAGGGGGCTAGGGGTTCCACATCTCTCTCAGGGCACTAGGGGTTCCACACCTCCCTCAGGGCACTAGGAGAGGGGTTCCACATCTCTCTCAGGGCACTAGGGGTTCCACACCTCCCTCAGGGCACTAGGAGAGGGGTTCCACACCTCTCTCAGGGCGCTAGGGGAGGGGTTCCACATCTCTCTCAGGGGGCTAGGGGTTCCACATCTCTCTCAGGGCACTAGGGGTTCCACACCTCCCTCAGGGCACTAGGGGAGGGGTTCCACACCTCTCTCAGGGCGCTAGGGGTTCCACACCTCTCTCAGGGCACTAGGGGAGGGGTTCCACATCTCTCTCAGGGGGCTAGGGGTTCCACATCTCTCTCAGGGCACTAGGGGTTCCACACCTCCCTCAGGGCACTAGGAGAGGGGTTCCACATCTCTCTCAGGGCACCAGGGGTTCCACACCTCCCTCAGGGCACTAGGAGAGGGGTTCCACATCTCTCTCAGGGCGCTAGGGGAGGGGTTCCACACCTCTCTCAGGGAGCTAGGGGTTCCACATCTCTCTCAGGGCACTAGGGGTTCCACACCTCCCTCAGGGCACTAGGGGAGGGGTTCTACACCTCTCTCAGGGCGCTAGGGGTTCCACACCTCTCTCAGGGCACTAGGGGAGGGGTTCCACATCTCTCTCAGGGCACTAGTGGAGGGGTTCCACACCTCTCTCAGGGCACTAGGGGAGGGGTTCCACACCTCTTTCAGGGCACTAGGGGAGGGGTTCCACACCTCTCTCAGGGCACTAGGGAAGGGGTTCCACACCTCTCTCAGGGCACTAGGGGTCCACACCTCTCTCAGATGCTAGGGGAGGGGTTCCACACTTCTCTCAGGGCACTAGGGGAGGGGTTACACACCTCCCTCAGGGCACTAGGGGAGGGGTTCCACACCTCTCTCAGGGCACTAGGGGTTCCACACCTCTCTCAGGGCGCTAGGGGAGGGGTTCCACACCTCTCTCAGGGGGCTAGGGGTTCCACACCTCTCTCAGGGCACTAGGGGTTCCACACCTCCCTCAGGGCACTAGGGGAGGGTTCCACATCTCTCTCAGGGCACTAGGGGAGGGGTTCCACATCTCTCTCAGGGCACTAGGGGCGTGGTTCCACACCTCTCTCAGGGCACTAGGGGAGGGGTTCCACATCTCTCTCAGGGCACTAGGGGTTCCACACCTCTCTCAGGGCACTAGGGGAGGGGTTCCACACCTCTCTCAGGGCACTAGGGGAGGGGTTCCACACCTCTCTCAGGGCACTAGGGGAGGGGTTCCACATCTCTCTCAGGGCACTAGGGGAGGGGTTCCACATCTCTCTCAGGGCACTAGGGGTTCCACACCTCTCTCAGGGCACTAGGGGAGGGGTTCCACACCTCTCTCAGGGCACTAGGGGAGAGGTTCCACACCTCTCCCAGGGGGCTAGGGGTTCCACATCTCTCTCAGGGCACTAGGGGTTCCACACCTCCCTCAGGGCACTAGGGGAGGGGTTCCACACCTCTCTCAGGGCACTAGGGGAGGGGTTCCACACCTCTCTCAGGGCACTAGGGGAGGGGTTCCACACCTCTCTCAGGGCACTAGGGGAGGGGTTCCACACCTCTCTCAGGGCACTAGGGGAGGGGTTCCACACCTCTCTCAGGGCACTAGGGGTTCCACACCTCTCTCAGGGCACTAGGGGAGGGGTTCCACACCTCTCTCAGGGCACTAGGGGAGGGGTTCCACACCTCTCTCAGGGCACTAGGGGAGGGGTTCCACATCTCTCTCAGGGCACTCGGGGAGGGGTTCCACATCTCTCTCAGGGCACTAGGGGTTCCACACCTCTCTCAGGGCACTAGGGGAGGGGTTCCACACCTCTCTCAGGGCACTAGGGGAGGGGTTCCACACCTCTCTCAGGGCGCTAGGGGAGGAGTTCCATACTTCCCTCAGGGCACTAGGGGAGGGGTTCCACACCTCTCCCAGGGGGCTAGGGGTTCCACATCTCTCTCAGGGCACTAGGGGTTCCACACCTCCCTCAGGCCGGCTGAGGAACTCGAAATCCCGAGCTAAACAGCCGGCCTCGGTGCGCCCTAAGACAGGTTTCCGTCGAGAAAAAAATAAGTCTGAACAAAAAACATTCTCAATACTTCCCTGATGCCACATTCTCCTGAATCGCAAAAATTAAAACCCTATCACGCTTTGCTCAGGTCGACATTCCTTCCGTCACTGCACCTGCTACAGCTCGGACCGCCCACTTTCCCAGTCACTCCCACTAGGGGGCGCTACAGCTCGGACCGCCCGCTTTCCTAGGCGCTCCCACTAGGGGGCACTACAGCTCGGACCGCCCACTTTCCGAGGTGCTCCCACTAGGGGGCGCTACAGCTCGACTGCCCGCTTTCCTAGGCGCTCCCACATGTGGTCGCTACGGATCGGGCGAGTTTCAGATTTCGAGTCGGTGTCGCGACCAGATGGCGTTGCACACCGGCTTGCCTCTCCCGGGCGGTACTGCTCCGTACCCCTCCGCAAACCCCCACACCCAATGTCCCAGCGGGGTGCTGGAAGCTGGCCGACCGCCCGGAAATGCTCTCCGCCATCATTACTGCCCTCCCCGGGGGCATAAACAGAGGCGGCAACAAACCGAAAATGCAGCCCCCGGTATCTCTTAGTCCTCCTTGGTTCCCGTGCTTCATCCTTCGACAGTGTTGTTCAGAGAGAGCCCAAGAACAAGATATTTTGTGCAGAATTTCCCTGCTGTGACATTGTTTCGCTCAACACCGCTGACAGCATGAAGAAGGAGTGGAAATTACACAGAACAGAGTGAGTGGGATATGGCCCCAAGTCCCTCGTCGCAGTGTTACTGGAAGTGCGATTCACAACTCACGTTTATTTTAGAATAGAGTGAAGAACCCGCATTTATATATTGTCTGTTTCACCCTCACCCTCACCTGAAGCTCATGGGAGATAAATATAAGTTGGTTATGGGATAAATATTGGGTCAGGACACCATGGAGAACTCCCCTGCTCTTCTTCCAATAGTGGCCGTGGATCTTTTATGTCCACCTGTGATAGAGAATTCAAACAGGCTCATTTAGACAGACTGTGAAAATTCACAGACCCCCAAGTCAAGGCTGCTACATGCAGTTCGGCATGTTGCATTAACTCATCAATCAACTTGACATTTTCGGACCTTGGGTAGCGAGCCAATAAAACGTTAAAAGACGTTAAAAGAGCCAATAAGGTCAAAGAAGGCGAGTTCTTTTCTGTAAATTGATCCAGGTATAAAGTACAGCCATTTTGACCATGTGTCTCAGTAAGACAAAGAAACTGGCAATCAGCCAGCAGTTTGTTGCTCTCTGCTAGTATTAAAAAGTTAAAACTACCATCGGAGTTCGTATTTCATTGGAAATTAAGAGATCTAACAACCTGACAGAACAGACGGGGCCTTGGTTTAATGTCTCATCGAACTTCTGACAGTGTAGCACTCACTCAGTACTCCCCCTCTGACAGGGCGGCGCTCCCTCAGTACTGCCCTTCCGACAGTGCAGCGCTCCCTCAGTACTGCCCCTCCGACAGTGCGGCGCTCCCTCAGTACTGCCCCTCCGACAGTGCAGCGCTCCCTCAGTACTGCCCCTCCGACAGTGCATCGTCCCTCAGTACTGCACTCGGAGTGTCAGCCCGGATTATGGGCTCGAGTCCTGAAGTGGGGCTCGAACCACTGACTCGGAGGTGATAGTCAGATGGTTATGCGTTTTATTGCACATCGTGACGTGCACGGTGTAAGACGTGGAGTTAAACTGGTTAGGCAGAGGTGAAATAGCACAGATGAACTGCTCACTCGTCTCTGTCCAGCCTGTGGGAGATTGCTACAGCTGTGACAATCCCTTAATGACCTTTTCAATGAAGCCTTTCAAACACCAAGCCCTGATCTGGCCCTGCCCAGTGCAGGAAAACATCACGACCTTCTCAGACGCACCCGAAATTGACCTTAGCCCAGAAGAATGTGACTGAAAGTTGAATTAAATCCCTCGAGTGAATCATAAGTTGTTTAAGATCATTTCACAATTGCAACTGTCATGTTGGATTCCCAGAAACCTTCTCTGTATTATATTCCCAAAAACTGCGGCCTACAAGTCCAGGAGTGCCCCGTTTAGGGGTGGTAATACTTGTGAGACTTTGGGTCAGGCGCAGAAGTCTCGCCCCTTGTGATAAATTGGGGTTACGGCCCCCGGAAGGAGGTGGAGCGCTTGATTTAAGGTAGCGGGGTGCACGGCTGAGCAGCGCTACAGACTGGGCCAAATAGCGCTGCCGTGTAGGAGGGGCTTGTTATGTCTGTAATGTACTTATGATTGACTCCACGAGGCAATGTGTTGTACTCAAACTGTAGTGACCTTGGTCCTTTATTCAAACTCCAGAGTGAGGCACAAGCATGGTGGGCAGCCTTTTATACTGGGCCCTGCACACCTATGCAGGTGACCCTCAGGTCTCCCACCGTAGTGCTCTCTAGTGGACAGCCTCTGCCGCAGGGGCAGGAAACCCTGGTCTCCACCAGTTGCACCCTCTAGTCGTGCCAGCAATGTATATACACAGTGTAAACCTTATTGAAAGTACATCAGGTAACAAGTCTCCATCTTATGCAACTATACAGTGACTCCACAGAGAGTATATCTATGGTCTGCATATATAACAGGGCTCTTCCCTGAATTAAAGTGAAGGGCCCAAGCTGTGTACTCTGCATATTGGGAACCCACCTACCCGGACCCCCGGGGGAGAAGGGTGCCATATGATCAGCCCGAGGACCGTGCTGAGCCATTGCGGCACCGACCTCCTGCGTCCGGAGCTGCCTGCCTCTACTTTAACTTTCGCCCCGTCTGCGGCCGGCTGCCTGGTGCGCGTTCCGCTGAAGCTGTCCTCGCCCCGCGCTGCTTCGGGGGGAGGGGGGGGGGAACTCCAATCTAACAGGGCCGCTAAAGGGGGGGCGATGTGCATGGCGATGACGTCACGGTCTCCGGGCGCAATGTTGTAGCACCGTCGCTAAAACCCCGCCGAATTTAACGGGAGTCGTTAGCAGTGTTGCACCCAGTCGCAAAGCCGTCAGCGCCCTGTTACTGCTAACATGGGGCGCAAATGACCCCAATTTCTTCCCCCGTGTGTCCATTTGAAGCACATGCAGTTCATGCACTGCTTACAGGTCGGTGATTGGAGCGTGGGCAGATACAGCAGGAGCAGTGAGAGACTATGGAGGGATGTGATCGGGGCCCACAGGAGGCGTGAGTTCGGAACCAGGGGCCCAGGGACAGCACGGGCCCAGCCCACACTGTGCGATATGAGTGCGCACTAGGTCCGTGCAGCAGAGCAGGTCTCTAGTCGTGTTGGTTAACCCTTGCCACTGGACCAAGACCTAGCTCTGTCAAGCCCGTGTGGTGGCTAGTGTGCAACGGTCACCCCACGTTAAAAAAATCCACGCACAGGCATCTTCCACTCTTCAGGATGTAGTTCGGGATCCGGAACATTGAAACTCATCCCTTTTCGGCGTGGAAGCAAGTCATCCTCGTTTCGAGGGACTGCCTATGATGGTGATGATAAACCAGTAACAATGGACAGAAACACAGCGATACAGCGACAGACCCAAACAGCCAGCGTCACTTGGATCAGATAGTTTCTCTAAACGCATTGAAAAAAATCAAGGTTAGTGTTGGTGATGTTAACGAGCAAATTTAAACACAATCATATAGCATTCCTTCAATGTAATTGAGATTTAAACCTCCAATGAAAAGGAAAAATATCTAACATAGGCTACATCTTGGTGAACTACTGGCACTGCAATATTGTGTCCAATTCTGGGCACCGCACTTTAGGAAGGATGGCAAGGCCTTGGAGAGGGTGCAGAGGAGATTGACCAGAATGGTTCCAGGGATGGGGGATTTCAGTTATGTGGGGAATCTGGAGAAGCTGGGGTTGTTCTCCTTGGAGCAGAGAAGGTTAAGGGGAGATTTAATAGAAGTGTTCAAAATCACAAGGGGTTTTGATGGAGTAGATCGGGGAGAAACTGTTCCCAGGGGCAGGAGGGTCGGTAACCAGAGGGACACAGATTGATGATAATCGGCGATGGAATCAGAGGGGGAGATGAGGAGAATGTTTTTACGCAGCGAATCGTTGTGATCGGGAACGCGCTGCCTGAAAGGGCGGTGGGAGCAGATTCAATAGTGACTTTCAAATGGGAATTGGATAAATAGTTGGGGGTAAATGTGCCGGGCTGTGGGGAAAGAGCAGGGGGGAGTGGGACTGATTGGATCGCTCTGTCACAGAGCCGGCACAGGCTCGATGGCCCAATGGCCTCCTTTTGTGCTGTAAAAGTCTGTGTAAAGTCAGAATAAAATGAACTCTCTTTGACTGCAGTATCTCTTTCTCTCTCCCGCTGTTTAATACGCTTTCTAAAGCTCACAGAGCACACTACAAAAGCCACAACACAAGTGTCATCATATTTTCTCTCACTCTCGCTCACATGCAGATGCTTTCAGTTGAAAAGCAAAAACTGAAGATGAATTTAACCTGAGTGGAGCTTATGAAATGTGACTGATATGTCCTTACTATACAGAATAAATGCACATGAGGCCTATACTTGGGGGAAGGTCACTCTGTGACCAGTCACCTTTATTGCCAAGACCTCAAAAGCAGAAGGTGGGTGGAGCTTCCCCTTTTATACCAGAAAGTCCAGGTTAGGAGTGTCTCCCACAAGTTCGCCTCCTGTGGTCAATATTCTCAAGGTGTACAACTTAGGTCAGCTTATACATGGGTTACAATGATAGTTGAATACATGACATCACCTCCCCCCCCCCAAAGTCTTATTGGGATCACAGGTTAAGTCTCTCTGGTGGTTTACGCTCCCTTGTAGAGCGCCTGAGTTGGGGCTCCGGTTGTTGGGCGCTGGTCTGAGTGTCTGCTGTTTGCGGTGCCTCAGGCCTGTCCGGACTGTCCACAGTGACTGGGCTCTCCTCCCTTTGGTTCCGGTATTCGGTCACCTGTGGTGGAGTAAACTCTACATCGTGTTCTTCCTCTGCTTCTTCTATGGGATTGCTGAACCTCCTTTTAGTTTGATCTGTTTGCGGCAGATTTGTCCATTGGTAAGTTTAACTACCAGAACCCTATTCCCCTCTTTGGCAATCACAGTGCCTGCAAGCCATTTGGGCCCTGCAGCGTAATTAAGGACAAAAACAGGGTCATTGACATCAATACAACACGCCCTCGCATTCCTGTCATGGTAGTCACATTGTGACTGACGCCTGCTCTCAACAATTTCTTTCATAGTAGAGTGTGTAAGGGATAACCTGGTTTTGAGCGTCCTTTTCATTAGCAGCTCTGCGGGTGGAACCCCTGTGAGCGAGTGTGGTCGGGATCTATTGGCCAACAGGAGGTGTGATAAACGGCTTTGTAGGGAACCCCCTTGGTTTCTGAGCATCCCTTGTTTGATTATCTGCACTGCTCGTTCCGCCTGGAGGCCGGCTTGAACGGTGCCGTTCTGACATGGTTGATACCATTGCCTGCCATGAAGTCCTGGAATTCAGTGCTTGTGAAGCACGGGCCATTGTCGCTGACTAAGACGTCCGGTGGCGAACATTGCCCGTAGACTTTCTACCGTGGCAGAGGATGTGCTTGAATTTAAAATGTCACACTCAATCCATTTTTCCCATGAAAGGACCTGCATAGTCCACATGGATGCGTCACCATGGATTGGCCAGGACCATGGGCTAAGGGGGGCTTCCCTGGGTGCGTTGCCCAGTTGAGCACACGTGTTGCACCTGCGAACACAAAGGTCCAGGTCTGCATCTATCCCTGGCCACCAAACGTGTGACCTGACAATTGCTCATTGTGAAGTTCTCTGATAAACACCTCTCTGCCCTTCTGGGGCATGACTACTTGGTTTCCCCACAGTAGGCAATCGGCCTGAATCGAGAGTTCATTCTTGCGCCTATGAAACGGTTTAAACTCCTCAGGGCATGCCCATTCAGGACACATTTCTTAACTAAAGACAGTAGCGGGTCTTTATTTGTCCAGACTTTAATCTGATGGGCTGTCACAGGTGAGCCTTCGCTTTCGAAAGCTTCAACAGCCATGACCATCTCAGCATCATGCTCAGTTGCCCCCTCAGTGGTGGCTAGTGGGAGCCTGCTGAGTGTATCGGCACAGTTTTCAGTGCCCGGTCTGTGCCGAATTGTGTAGTCATAGGCGGCTAACGTAAGTGCCCACCTCTGTATGCGGGCCGATGCATTCGCATTTATGGCCTTGTTGTCGGCCAAAGGGGACGTTAAGGGTTTGTGATCTGTCTCCAGCTCAAATTTCCTGCCAAACAGGTACTGGTGAATTTTTTTTACAGCATATACACATGCTAGCGCTTCCTTTTCTACCATCCCGTAGCCCCTTTCTGCCTGGGACAGACTTCTGGAGGCATAAGCTGCCGGCTGTAACTGACCATTGGCATTCACATGCTGCAACACACACCCGACCCCATAGGACGACGCATCGCATGTTAAAACTAGTTTCTTACATGGGTCATATAACGTTAACAGTTTGTTGGAGCATAACAAATTGCATGCTCTATCAAAAGCCCTTTCCTGGCTGTCCCCCCAGACCCAATTGCAACCTTTGCATAGGAGCACGTGTAGCGGCTCTAACAGCGTGCTCAATTTTGGAAGAAAGTTGCCAAAATAATTCAGGAGCCCCAGGAACGAACGCATCTCCGTCATGCTCTCTGGATCGCTTCCGTTTTGGACGCAGTAGGTCTGATCCCGTCTGCTGCTACCCTCCTCCCCAGGAATTCTACCTCTGAAGCTAAGAAGACGCACTTCGCTTTTTCAGTCGCAGCCCTACAGGTTGTGGAGGTGTTCTTCAGTATCACGATCCGTGATGTGGATGTCGTCTTGAAAAACCACCGTCCTTGGAATCGACTTGAAGAGGCTTTCCATATTTCGCTGAAAGATCGTGGCAGCCGAACGAGTCCCGAATGGACATCTGTTATACTCAAACAACCCCTTGTGTGTCGTGATGATAGTCAGCTTCTTCGACTCACTCGCTAGCTCCTGAGTCATGTAAGATGAGGTCAGGTCCAATTTTGAAAAATGTTTGCCACCGGATAGCGTCGGAAAGAGGTCCTCCGCTCTCGGTAACGGGTATTGGTCTTGGAGTGACACCCGATTGATGGTGGCCTTGTAATCGCCACATATCCTGACCGACCCACCCGCCTTGAGCACCGGCATGATTGGGCTCGCCCAGTCACTGAATTCTACTGGCGAAATGATGCCTTCCCTCAGCAGGTGGTCCAATTCGCATTCTATCTTTTCCCGCATCACGTACGGCACCACTCTGGCCTTGTGATGTACTGGCCTGGCGTCCGGGTTTATGTGAATCACTACCTTGGTCCCCATGAAAGTGCCGATGCCGGGTTGAAATAATGAGTTAAATTTGTCCAGGACCTATGAGCATGATACTCGCGCCACAGAAGAAATTGCATTGACATCGCCCCATTTCCAGTTCGTGACAGCAAGCCAACTCCTCCCCAGTAGTGCAGGACCGTCCCCAGGACAATCCAGAGTGGCAACCTGTTTTCCGAACCTTTGTGGGTCACGACTACCGTGGCGTTACCTAGCACCGGAATGATCTCCTTTGTATATGTCCGTAGCAGTGTATCAATCGGCAATCATTTTGGCCTCCTGGCCTTGGACACCCACAACCTTTCGAACTGTTTGATACTCATCAGGGACTGGCTGGCCCCCGTGTCTAGCTCCATTAATACTGGGATGCCATTGAGGAGCACTTTCATCATTATCGGTGGCGTCCTGGTGTATGAACTGTATATGTGCTCCATATGAACTTGCTGAACTTCAGCTTTCAGCAATTTCCCCCAGTATTCATTTGGCCTCGTAGGGCTTACATCGGGCCCGTCCTCCTCGTACATCAACCTGACTGCAAGCTTCCTGCACATTCGCGCCAAGTGACCGCTGATGTTGCAGTTTCTGCAGGTATATTGCTGATACTGCAAGCTCTGACTGGGTGTTTGCCTCCACACCTCCAGCATGAGCTGGAGGCCCCATTGTTGCAAACAAATGGTCCATTACCAGTCGATCGTCTCTGACTGTCTCTGTAACTGTCCTTAAGTGCACCATTAACAGGTGTTGATGGCCCCATTATTGGCCGCATTGTCCATTGCGATGGCATGAATCGCCGTTCAGCTAGCCATTGTCTCTATTGAATTCCCCCTTTGGGTTCGACTGCATGCTGGGGCATGTCCGATTGCCCTTGTCTGCCTAGAGAACTGTGTGCCACGTTAACAATGTTGACTCCCTGGTCGTTTGCCGCATTTGAGCCAAGGTTTTTGCCATAAATCATTCTGGTCTCTTCCTCCCCTGAGATAATTGTCTGGGCTATCAGAGCCGCCGCTTCCATGGTCAAATCTTTGGTCTCAATCAGTTTCCTGAAAACCCCAGCTTGCCCGATTCCCTCAATAAAAAAGTCTCGCAGCATCTCCACTCTGCATGCATCTTGGAACTTACATAGGCTCGCCAGTCGCCGGAGATCTGCCACGAAGTCTGGAACGCTTTGCCCTTCTCGCCGCCGGTGCGTGTAAAACCGGTGTCTCGCTACATGCATGCTGCTCGCCGGTTTAAGGTGTTCCTCGATCAACTTACTGAGCTCTTCGAATGTCTTGTCCGCCGGCTTCTCTGGCACTCGAAGGTCCTTCATCAGGGAGTACGTTCTGGATCCACAAACCGTCAGGAGATGAGCCCTGCGTTTGTCGGCTGAATCCTGTCCCAACCATTCCTTAGTGACAAAACTTTGCTGTAGTCTCTCAATAAAGTCGTCCCAATCATCACCAACACAGTACCTCTCTTCTATGCTGCTAGTGGCCATGTTCGATTGGTTTAAATCCCAGTTTCTCGTCGCCAATGATATGTCCTTACTATACAGAATAAATGTACACGAGGCCCATACTTGGGAGAAGGTCACCTTTATTGCCAAGACCTCAAGAGCAGAAGGTGGGTGGAGCTTCCCCTTTTATACCAAAAAGTCCAGGTTAGGAGTGTCTCCTACAAGTTTGCCCCCTGTGGTCAATGTTCTCAAGATGTACAACTTAGGTCAGCTTACACATGGGTTACAATGATGGTTGAATACATGACAGTGATCTCTTGTTATTTTTCAAAATAATTTGAGGGAAGGTTACTGGAAGAAAATGCTGGGAACGAAAATGTTGGTACGGCTCACTGAACAGTATTACAGCTTCCTGAGAAATTAGATATGCTGCAGAGGCTCACACTACACAATCCAAACGCACAGTCACAGTCCAGGGCACAAATACCAACTCCATGCCCAGGCTTTTGGGAGAGGCTGAGGCCTTCATGTATAAACTGTCCACATAGTTTAATCCTTTTAGCCCCGGTATCATTCTGGTGCATCTTTGCTGCTCCCCGTCCAAGCCCAATATATCCTTCCTTTGGGATTGATACAGGACTGTGGGAAGAGAGTGGGGCAGTGGGATTAGTTTGGGATTGATACAGGGCTTTGGGGAGAGAGCGGGGCAGTGGGATTAGTTTGGGATTGATACAGGGCTATGGGGAGAGAGTGAGGCAGTGGGATTAGTTTGGGGATTGATACAGGGCTATGGGGAGAGAGCGAGGCAGTGGGATTAGTTTGGGGATTGATACAGTGCTATGGGGAGAGAGTGAGGGTGTGGAATTAGTTTGGGATTGATACAGTGCTATGGGAAGAGAGCGAGGCAGTGGGATTGATATAGGGCTATGGGGAGAGAGCGAGGGTGTGGAATTAGTTTGGGATTGATACAGGGTTATGGGGAGAGAGTGGGGCAGTGGGATTAGTTTGGGGATTGATGCAGGGCTATGGCGAGAGAGCAGGGCAGTGGGATTAGTTTGGGATTGATCCAGCCAAGAGCTGGCACAGACACGATGGGCCAAATGGCCTCCTTCTGTGCTGCAAGCCTCTGTGGGTCGATGATTCTGTGCTCGTATCTCCCAGATTTAGCTAGTCTTGCCTACATTATTTCTCCATACTACACGCTGTCTGCTCAGAGTCTTTAGCTGTTAGATGAACAGATGCGATATACTTTAGCAGTGTTGACGTTTGGTTGATAGCCTTACAACTTTCACTTGAAATTTTCACAACTTCCTTTCAGAAACCCCTGCCAACTTTGTCAAACCTCCGCAGATTTTCTGGGCTGGGTGCTGCCAGTAAAGGCTCAATATGCCGCATGCTGTCACAAAAGAAAGCAACCAATAAGGACGATCGGCTGTCAGAGATCTTTTTTCAAGGCACCACTCAACTAGACGGGCACCAGAATTGCTCAGTACAAGGCCCTCCTTTGGATCTGCTACACTTCAATCATGAGAGCTGTTTAGCCTCTGACCCACAGACAAATATTTACCGCCGTGTAGCATTTGATGCTGGTCCCTCCTGCCGCGGCGATGCCCATGCAGTTGAATAGCCCCCCTCCCCCCCAGACACACACTGTCCAGGCGCGCTAATCGGTCTGTGGGCTTGCTCCCTCGTCTGGTCCTGTTACAGCTGTGAGCGCTCGGCTGTGCTGTAGCTAAGCCTAATCCTGGTCTGGCCACATAGAATAGAATCACGCAGCACAGCAGGAGGCCATTGGGCCCATCATGCCTGTGCCGGCTCTGTGACTGAACGATCCAATCAGTCCCACTCCCTGCTCTTTCCCCACAGCCCTGCTAATTTTTCCCTTTCAAGTGCCGTCTTTCCGGATGAGACGTTAAACCGAGGCCCCATCTGCCCTCTCAGGTGGATGTAAAAGATCCCATGGCCACTATTCCGAAGAAGAGCATGGGAGTTCTCCCAGTGTCCTGGGGCCAATATTTATCCCTCAATCAACATCACTATACCAATAAACTGGTCATTATCACATTGCTGTGTGTGGGAGCTTGCTGTGCGCACATTGACTGCCACGTTTCCCACATTACAACAGTGACTACACTCCAAAAGTACTTCATTGGTTGTAAAGCACTTTGGGACGTCCTGAGGTTGTGAAAGGCGCTATATAAATGCAAGTTCTTTCAAGTATTTATCCAATTGCCTGTTTGAAAGTTACTATTGAATCTGCTTCCACCACCCATTTAGACAGCGCGTTCCAAATCATAAAAAGAAAGATTTGCATTTATATAGCGCCTTTCATGTCTACCGGACATCTCAAAGCGCTTTACAGCCAATGAAGTACTTTTGTAGTGTAGTCACTGTTGTAATGTGGGAAATGTGGCCAGTAACTTGCGCACAGCAAGCTCCCACAAACAGCAATGTGATAATGACCAGATCATCTGTTTCTTTTGTTATGTTATTCTTCAAAATAGTGTCATGGGATCTTTTATGGCCACCTGAAGGGGCTGACAGGACCTCGGTTTAACGTCTCATCCGAACAACAGCATGACACTCCCTCAGCACTGCCCCTCCGACAGTGCGGCGCTCCCTCAGTACTGCCCCTCCGACAGCATGGTGTTCCCTCAGTACTGCCCCTCCGACAGCGCGGTCCTCCCTCAGTACTGCCCTTCCGACAGTGCGGTCCTCCCTCAGTACGACACTCCCTCAGTACTGCCCCTCCGACAGTGCAGCACTCCGTCAATAGTGGCACTGGAGTGTCAGCCAAGATTTATGTGCTCAAGTCTCTGGAGTGGGATTCGAACCCACAAACTTCTGACTCAGAGGCGAGTGTGCTACCCACTGAGCCACTAAAAAATCCTGAAGAGATACATATATTTTTTTGGAGGGGGGAGGGTGCAGCTGCTAAAATTCTAATTTAAATTCTAGGAGTTTACCAAGTTTGCACGAGTGGATTTTTTTTTGTCGCAACTATTTTAAACACCGCATGTGGGAGGCAATGCCGGACATTGCAAAAAAAAAGATAACGTGTCGAGACTCGGAGGCGGAACCATTGGGACTTTCCCAGCCATGTGACTTCTTGCAATTTTCTCCCGTGTTTTCTAAGCAACTGGAGGCACGGCTTATAATAAAATGAAACTGAAGGCTTCAATAAAGGGAAGCTGTTGCCTGTGCAGGCTTCTTTGCAGAGTGTTCGCTCAGTTCAGTGACAATAGCCTCCTGTCCTGGAGAGAGCATTGCTTCTCGTTTCTTCCCTTTGCACCCTGTGTGTGTGCTCGCTCAGAAGTTTTATGAAGTTTAACAACTTTTTCTCGCCCTGCAGCATGGCTGGCATAGCCCTGGATTACTCCCCTGAGTTGGAGTCGGATGATTCCAGCCTGAATTCTGAGAAGGTAACCCCAATTGCTGTCTTCCTGTGTCTCTCTCTTCTATGTTAATGGTTTGGGGAGATTGCTGTGTTATTTTTTTTCAGGAACTTGTGCTGTCCACCAACGCTTTATGAGACTAGAAATGACAGGCAAATGGCCAATGTCTGGGATATCGGAGTTCTGTTCAGTGTCATAGTGGCTTAGTTGGTGACCTTCATTCCCCTGTGAGTCAGGAGGTCGTGGGTTCGAGCACAACACCAGAGACTTGACACCATATTCCTGGTCAACACTTCCCGTGCAGTACTGAGGGAGCGCCGCACTGTCAGAGGGGCGGTACTGAGGGAGCGCCGCACTGTCGGAGGGGCAGTACTGAGGGAGCGCGTACTTTTGGAGGGGCAGTACTGAGGGAGCGTGTACTTTTGGAGGGGCAGTACTGAGGGAGCGCCGCACTGTCGGAGGGGCAGTACTGAGGGAACACCGCACTGTCGGAGGGGCAGTACTAGGGAGCGCATACTTTTGGAGGGGCAGTACTGAGGGAGCGCTGCACTGTTGAAGGGGCAGTACTGAGGGAGCGCCGCACTGTCGGAGGGGCAGTACTGAGGGAGCGCCGCACTGTCGGAGGGGCAGTACTGAGGGAGCGCGTGCTGTCGGAGGGGCAGTACTGAGGGAGCGCGTGCTGTCGGAGGGGCAGTACTGAGGGAGCGCGTGCTGCCGGAGGGGCAGTACTGAGGGAGCGCCATGCTGTCGGAGGGGCAGTACTGAGGGAGCGCCATGCTGTCGGAGGGGCAGTACTGAGGGAGCGCCGCACTGTCGGAGGGGCAGTACTGAGGGAGCGCCGCGCTGTCGGAGGGGCAGTACTGAGGGCGCGCCGCACTGTCGAAGGTGCAGTACTGAGGGAGCGCCGTGCTTTCGGAGGGGCAGTACTCGGGGAGCGTTGCACTGTCAGAGGGGCGATACTGAGGGAGTGCTGCACTGTCTGAGGTGCTGTCTTTATGATGAGACATTAAACCGAGGCCCCATCTGCCCTCTCGGATGGACGTAAAAGGTTCCACGGCCACTATCTGGAGTGCTCCCTGGTGTCCTGGGCCAATATTTATCCCTCAACCAACATCACTAAAATAGCCTAACTGGTCCCTTATCGCAATTGCTGTTTGTGGGATCTTGCAGTGTGCGAGTTGGTTGGAGTGTTTGCCTACATCACAGTGGGTGGGTTCACAGGTTGCAAAGTGCTTTGGGGAACCTAGTGGAGGTGGAAGGCGCTATATAAATGCAAGTTGTGAAGGTCTCTTAATATGGAGGAGCAGAGGATGGGTGTTTTCTGGCATCATCGCAGAGTGGGAATTACTGGCACTTTGGCAATGTGAGGTGTATTGTTGGGGGGGGGAAGGGAGTGGTGACCCTTGCCCACGATCCGACGATAATGCTCTTTCTCCCAATGTATCCAGGATTACGAGGGCGATGGCAAAAAACTGAGACGGAGGGAGAAGAACCGAATTGCCGCACAGAAAAGTCGACAGAAGCAGACACAGAGGGCGGACATTTTACACCAGGTAATAATAAACTGCGCTTGTGAGAGTGCGGGCTCGTGTCTCCGTGTCTGAGCGCCCCCCCTCCCCCGTGTCTGAGCGCCTCCCCTCCCCCGTGTCTGAGAGCCCCCTCCCCCGTGTCTGAGAGCCCCCTCCCCCGTGTCTGAGAGCCCCCCCTCCCCCGTGTCTGAGAGCCCCCCCTCCCTCGTGTCTGAGCGCCCCGCCTCCCTCGTGTCTGAGCGCCACCCCTTCCTCGTGTCTGAGCGCCCCACCCTCCCTCGTGTCTGAGCGCCCCCCACTCCCTCGTGTCTGAGCGCCCCCCCTCCCTCGTGTCTGAGCGCGCCCCCTCCCTCGTATCTGAGCGTCCCCCCTCCCCGTGTCTCAGCGCCCCCGCCAACCCCCATAATCCCGATTTGTTTCCGTCGCGTCCTCCACTAGAACCTTACTGCACAGGAGGAGGCCATTCGGCCCGTCGTGCCCGTGCCGACTCTGTGAAAAAACGATCCAATCAGTCCCACTCCCCCCCCCCACCACCCTCCCCTCGCTCTCTCCATCGAGGGCGCCGGTTTGAAAGGCCCAGAGAGGGATGTGTGTGGGCTCGATGAAATTTAATCTGGCAGGGTTTGCACAGAGCCGGGAGTATTCACGCACTGTCTCGCTCTCGACAACAGCCGTTGAGCCCGCTGTGTGGTCGGCACGTGTCGATTCCAACCTCTGGACTTTACGTCCTGCGTGCAGAGTCGAGACACATGTGAACTTTGAGCTTGCAGTGATGTGGTTAGTCACACAGCACTGTGGTTGCAAGGGAGAAGAGTAATACTGACTCTGGTCATGTTTCAAACTGATGGCCTTCACACCCTCCTTCTCTCCCTCCCATCTCAGCCACATTGCCTCTGTTTGACCTCTGTCGTGTGATTCCTGCTTAATTGTGTGAGCTCTGGCTCAGTGGGTAGCACTCCCGCCTCTGAGTCAGAAGATTGTGGGTTCGAAAACCCACTCCAGGGACTAGAGTACATAAATCTAGGCTGACACTCCAGTGCAGTGCTGAGGTGAGGGTGCTGCCTATTGAGCCGTGACTGAAGCCAGCAATTTGAGCACAGCAAGCTCCCACAAACAGCAATGTGATAAATGACTGCATGATTTATTTTTAGTGATATTGAGACTCCCAAGCAAGCGCTCTTTCACGGAGCTCCTTCACGGCAAACGAGCCAAAGGTGGGCAGCGGAAACTTTACAAGGACACCCTCAAAGCCTCCCTGATAAAGTGCGACATCCCCACTGACACCTGGGAGTCCCTGGCCAAAGACCAGTCCGCCCTAAGTGGGGGAGGAGCATCCGGGAGAGCGCTGAGCACCTCGAGTCTCGTCCCCGGGAGCGTGCAGAAATCAAGCGGAAGGAGCGTGCGGCAAACCAGACTCCCCGCCCACCCTTTCCTTCAACCACTATCTGTCCCACCTGTGACAGAGACTGTGATTCTCGTATTGGACTGTACAGCCACCTAAGAAATCATGCTAAGAGTGGAAGCAAATCTTCCTCGATTCCGAGGGACTGCCTTTGATGATGACGATGATGGTTGAGGGATAAATATTGGCCCAGGACATCAGGGAAAACGTGCCCTGTTCTTCTTCAAAATAGTGCTTCAAATGTGCCTCAATGTTTGGTGATGAGTGATGTACTGGGGTGGGAGGGGGTGACAATGGGGGAGAAACAGGGCCCAGTTGCGAGTGAGTTTTTAAAATTAAATGAAAGCCTCTCATTGACCAGTCTGTTGTTTTACTCCCCAGGAATATGAGCAACTGGAGAGGGAGAATGCCTCCTTGAAGAAGGAGATTCAGAGCCTGAAGGATGAGCTGAAACAGTGGAACCAGGTGGTCCTACAACACGAGCCGCAGTGTGCCATGCTGACTGCCCCCTTAACCGGCAAACCCCAGGTCGATCTGACGGACTTCCTGCCCGAAGACTGGCGAGAGGCGGAACTACTGAAGTACTAGAGCCCGGTCCCAGAGCGGGGCGAACTGCGAACATTCACACAGCGGGCACAGTGAGCCACCCTGACCACCGATCTTCCTCATGTCCCCCCCCCACCCCCCCAATACTTCGGGGACAAACGGAAAATCAGGCTGAGCCCAAGGGACCTGAGATTGCAAAAAGAACTTGCATTTATATAGCACCCTTCACGGCTTCGGGACGTCCCAAAGCACTTTACAGCCAATGAAGTACTTTCAGAAGTGTAATCACGGTTGCACGTGACTGTCTGTCCCACCTGTGACAGAGACTGTAATTCCTGTATTAGACTGTTCAGTCACCTAAAAACTCACTTTCAGAATGGAAGCAAGTCTTCCTCGATTTTGTGGGACTGCCTATGATGATGTGTCTGTCTTTGTGCGCAAGTGTGTGTGTCTTTGTGCGTATGTGTGTTAAACTGTGTGACTCCAAAGTGAAGCCTGTTTGTACCTCCACTCACTGGCAAGAGGCACTACAGTGAGAACCTGCTGTGCTGATGGTCCGCTGAGCGAAGCTGTTGAGAACGTGGAAGTGGTTTGTGCCTCCCCAGATGGGGGGGGTGGGGGAGGAATGTCCGATCCTGGGCTAGCCACAAACTAATCAACCTTGAGAAGGCCCGCTTCCTCCACCTCACCGGCAATCCACTACATTTAAATCCTTGTCATAAACGGGCTCTATTAGTTTTCTTCAAAAATCTGTTTCAATCCAGTTGCGTGCACTTGCTTGAGTATCAGACGCGTGTGCACGTTTAGTACAGTGCACCCCTCCCCAGAGAGCTATTGAGTACTTTAACAACAACAATAACGTGAATTTATATAGCGCCTTTAACGTAGTGCAACGTCCCAAGGCACTTCACAGGAGTGTTATATGCCAAAAATTTGACACCGAGCCACATAAGAAGAAATTACGGGAGATGAGGTCGGTTTTAAGGAGCGTCTTGAAGGACGAAAGAGCGGTACAGAGGCGGAGAGGTTTAGGGAGGGAGTTCCAGAGCTTAGGGCCCAGGCAGCTGAAGGCACAGCCACCGATGGTGGAGCGATTTATAAAAAGAGGCTTAAAATTAGAGCCAGGCCGTTCAGGGTTGATGTCAGGAAGCACTTCTTCACGCAAAGGGTGCTGGGAGTCTGGAACTTTCTCCCTCAAAACGCTGTTGAGTTTGGGGATCAATTAAACATTTCAAAACTGAGATTAATAGATTGTTGTTGGGCAAGGGGATTAAAGGTTACGGAGCCAAAGCGGGCAGATGGAGTTGAGATACAGATCAGCCATGATCTGATTGAATGGCAGAACAGATTTTGCTGGGGGGGGGTGGGGGGAAGAAATGACATAATATGGTCTCACTCCCCAGCAAAGCCAGATCTCGCACTCTGATTCAATAGTGGGAAAAGGCATGCAGCAGCCTGTTTGATGAAGTCGAGATAAGGTTTTGATAGAGTAGATCGGGAGAAACTGTTTCCAGTAGCAGGAGGGTCGGTAACCAGAGGGACACAGATGTAAGATAATTGATCAAACAATCAGAGGGGGAGATGAGAATTTATTTTACGCAGTGAGTTACTGTGATGTGGAAAGGGCAGTGGGAGCTGATTCAGTAGTGACTTTCAAAAGGGAATTGGATAACTACTTGAAGGGGGGAAAGAGCAGGGGGAGTGGGACTCATTGGATCGCTCTGTCACAGAGTCGGCACAGGCAAGCTGGGCCCAATGGCCTCCTCCTGTGCTGTATGAATGTATAACCTCCATGTAGTTGCGACAGGGAATGTATGGGTTTGTACGCATTAATTTCTGGAGCTTATAAAATTAAGTACTGTGTTGCATGGGGACTGGCCATGACCAGATGTAGCTCGCTATACAGACGCACATACTGAAGCTTCCCTTGAGGAGGAGCTGAGAGAACTTGCGGCATTCTAGAAGCCGTTCTTGCAAATGACATTATACACTAAACAGGAGTAAGCTCTATCCTGTCATTTACCTCCCTGTAACATATTGTTTCATTTTTGTAAAATGAATGTATAAATTGTAGCAATGGAGTTTACTCGATAAAATAAAAGTTAAAAGTAGGAAAGATTCATCCTGTTTATTGATGCCCTTTCATGCGGGATAATGCTGTGTAGGAGAGATAATGTACTGGGCAACGGGGGGGCTAATGTACTGGGGAACAGGGGGTTTAATGTACTGGGGAACGGGGGTTTAATGTACTGGGGGACAGGTGGTTAATATACAGGGGGATGGGAGTTAATGTACTGGGGAACAGGGGGGTTAATATACTGGGGAACAGGGGGTTAATGTACTGGGGAACGGGGGTTTAATGTACTGGGGGGCGGGGGGTTAATATACAGGGGGATGGGAGTTAATGTACTGGGGAACAGGCGGTTAATGTACTGGGGAACGGGAGATGAATGTACTGGGGAACAGGGGGTTAATGTACTGGGGAACAGGGGGTTAATGTACTGGGGGATGGGGGTTAATGTACTGGGGAACAGGGGGTTAATGTAGTGGGGGATGGGGGTTAATGTACTGGGGAACAGGGGGTTAATGTACTGGGGAACAGGGGGTTAATGTACTGGGGGATGGGGGTTAATGTACTGGGGAACAGGGGGTTAATGTAGTGGGGGATGGAGTTAATGTACTGAGGAACGGGGTTAATGTACTAGGGAACGGGGGGTTAATATACTGGGGGATGGGGATTAATGTACTGGGGAACAGGGGGTTAATGTAGTGGGGGATGGGGGTTAATGTACTGGGGAACGGGGTTAATGTAGTGGGGGATGGGGGTTAATGTACTGGGGAACGGGGTTAATGTACTGGGGGATGGGGGTAACTACTGGGGGATGGAAGTTAATGTACTGGGGGATGGGAGTTAATGTACTGGGGAACGGGGGGTTAATGTACTGGTGATGGGGGTTAATGTACTGGGGAACAGGGGGTTAATGTAGTGGGGGATGGGGGTTAATGTACTGGGGAACAGGGGGTTAATGTACTGGGGGATGGAGGTTAATGTACTGGGAAACGGGGGGTGAATGTACTGGGGGACGGGGGGGGGGGTAATGTACAGGGGAACGGGGTTAATGTACTGGGGGACTGGGGGTTAATGTACTGGGGTTAATGTACTGGGGAACAGGGAGTTAATGTACTGGGGAACGGGGGGTTAATGTACTGGGGAACAGGGAGTTAATGTACTGGGGGAAGGGGGGTTAATGTACAGGGGAACAGGGGGTTAATGTACTGTGGAACAGGAGGTTAATGTACTGTGGAACAGGGGGTTAATGTACTGGGGAACGGGGGGGGGTTAATGTACTGGGGAAAGGGGGGTTAATGTACTGGGGAACAGGGGGTTAATGTACTGGGGGACGGGGGGTTAATGTACTGGGGGACGGGGGGTTAATGTACTAGGGAACAGGGGGTTAATGTACTGGGGAACGGGGGGGTTAATGTACTGGGGAACGGGGGTTAATGTACTGGGGAACGGGGGGTGAATGTACTGGGGAATAGGGGGTTAATGTACTGGGGAACGGGGGGTTAATGTACTGGGGAACAGGCGGTTAATGTACTGGGGAACAGGGGGATGAATGTACTGGGGATGGGGGTTAATGTACTGGGGAACAGGGGGTTAATGTACTGGGGAACAGGGGGTTAATGTAGTGGGGGATGGGGGTTAATGTACTGGGGAACAGGGGGTTAATGTACTGGGGAACAAGGGGTTAATGTACGAGGGAACATGGCATTAATGTACTGGGGAACAGGGGGTTAATGTACTGGGGGATGGAGGTTAATGTACTGGGAAACGGGGTGAATGTACTGGGGGACGGGGGGGGGGTAATGTACAGGGGAACGGGGTTAATGTACTGGGGAATAGGGGGTTAATGTACTGGGGAACAGGGGGTTAATGTACTGGGGAACAGGGCGTTAATTTACTGGGGAATGGGAGGTTAATGTACTGGGGAACAGGGGGTTAATGTACTGGGGAACAGGGGGTTAATGTACTGGGGAACAGGGGGTTAATGTACTGGGGGACGGGGGGTTAATGTACTGGGGGACGGGGGGTTAATGTACTGGGGGACAGGGGAGTTAATATACTGGGGAACAGGGGGTTAATGTACTGGGGAACGGTGGTTTAATGTACTGAGGGGGCGGGGGGTTAATATACAGGGGGATGGGAGTTTATGTACTGGGGAACAGGCGGTTAATGTACTGGGGAAGGGGGGAAGAATGTACTGGGGAACAGGGGGTTAATGTACTGGGGAACAGGGGGTTAATGTACTGGGGGACGGGGGGTTAATGTACTGGGGGACGGGGGGTTAATGTACTGGGGAACAGGGGGTTAATGTACTGGGGAACGGGGGGTTAATGTACTGGGGAACGGGGGTTAATGTACTGGGGAACAGGGGGTTAATGTACTGGGGGATGGGGGATGAATGTACTGGGGGATGGGGGTAACTGTACTGGGGGATGGGAGTTAATGTACTGGGGGATGGGAGTTAATGTACTGGGGAATAGGGGGTTAATGTACTGGGGAACAGGGTGTTAATGTACTGGGGATGGGGGTTAATGTACTGGGGAACAGGGGGTTAATGTAGTGGGGGATGGGGGTTAATGTACTGGGGAACAGGGGGTTAATGTACTGGGGAACAGTGGGTGAATGTACTGGGGAATAGGGGGTTAATGTACTGAGGAACGGGGGGTTAATGTACTGGGGAACGGGGTTGAATGTACTAGGGAATAGGGGGTGAATCTACTGGGGAATAGGGGGTTAATGTACTGGGGGATGGGGGTTAATGTACTGGGGACCAGGGGGTTAATGTACTGGGAAACAGGGGGTGAATGTACTGGGGAACGGGGGGTTAATGTACTGGGGAACGGGGGGTTAATGTACTGGGGAACTGGGGGTTAATGTACTGGGGAACAGGGGGTAACTGTACTGGGGGATGGGGTTTAATGTACTGGGGAACAGGGGGTGAATGTACTGGGGAATAGGGGGTTAATGTACTGGGGAACAGGGGGTGAATGTACTGGGGAATAGGAGGTTAATGTACTGGGGAACGGGGGGTGAATGTACTGGGGAACGGGGGGTTAATGTACTGGGGAACGAGGGGTTAATGTACTGGGGAACAGGGGGTGAATGTACTGGGGAACGGGGGGTTAATGTACTGGGGACCAGGGGGTTAATGTACTGGAAAACGGGGGGTTAATGTACTGGGGGATGGGGGGTTAATGTACTGGGGGATGGGGGTTAATGTACTGGGGGATGGGGGTTAATGTACTGTGGAACAGGGGGTTAATGTACTGGGGGACAGGGGGTTAATGTACTGGGGGATGGGGGGGTTAATGTACTGGGGAAAAGGGGGTTAATGTACTGGGGAACAGGGGGTTAATGTACTGGGGATGGGAGTTAATGTACTGGGGAACAGGGGTTAATGTACTGGGGAAGTGGGGGTTAGTTTACTAGGGAACGGGGGGTTTAATGTACTGGGGGATGGGGAGTTAATGTACTGGGGATGGGGGGTTAATGTACTGGGAGATGGGGGTTAATGTACTGGGGACCAGGGGGTTAATGTACTGGGGGATGGGGGTTAATGTACTGGGGAACAGGGGGTTAATGTACTGGGGGACAGGGGGTTAATGTACTGGGGAACAGGGGGTTAATGTACTGGGGAACAGGGGGTTAATGTACTGGGGACCAGGGGGTTAATGTACTGGGGGACAGGGGATAATGTACTGGGGACCAGGGGATTAATGTACAGGGGAACAGGGGGTTAATGTACTGGGGAACAGGGGGTTAATGTACTGGAGGACGGGGGGTGAATGTACTGGGGAACATGGGGTTAATGTGCTGGGGAACATGGGGTTAATGTACTGGGGGACGGGGGGGTTAATGTACTGGGGAACAGGGGGTTAATGTTTGGGGAACAGGGGGTTAATGTACTGGGGAATGGGGAGTGTTGATGAACTGGGGGAATGGGGAGATTTGAGTGACTGGGGGATGGGGAGATTTGAGTGACTGGGGGATGGGGCGAGTTGAGGGACTGGGGGATGGGGAGAGTTGATTAACGGGGGATGGGGAGAGTTGAGGGACTGGGGGATGGGGGTGAGTTGAGGGACTAGGGGATGGGGGAGTGTTGAGGGACTGGGGGATGGGGGAGAGTTGATGAACCGGGAGAAGGGGAGATTGATGAACGGAGCATGGGGCAGAGTTGAGGAACTGGGGGATGGAGGAGAGTTGAGGGACTGGGGGATGGGGAGAGTTGAGGGTCTGGGAGATGGGGAGAGTTGAGGGACTGGGGAATGGGGGAACGTTGACGGACCGCGCGGGGATGGGGGAAGAGTTGACGGACCGGGGGGAGGGGGGATGAGTTTGGACGTTAACCGTCCTCCAATTTGGGGAAGGATCTGGTCTCCTGCTCATACCTCCTCTGCAGCCACATCTGTGGGCGAGAGTGTTCGTGAGCGAATGCGGGGGCGTCAAGCAGCTCGAAACCCGTGAGAAGAATAAGTCTCCGATGTCGTCGAGAGCAAAACAAGGGAGAGAGAAAAAAACTAGCTTCGGAAAGAAAAAAACCCCCAAAAGTCGAAAGCGGGCCATTTACGAAAATGTGAGGCCCCAGTGGTTGCAGAGGGAAAGATTCGGGTGGTGGTTGAACCAAGGTGTGAGCCGTCACTGCACATCAAACAAGTACCTGACCCCGGCACGGACGTCACAGATACTCGGCTGTAAGAATTACTGCTTCCTACCCTCTCCGCGTCCGCGCAGCTGGAGTCTTAGTACCAGCCCACAATCCAACGCCTACTCGCATCCTGTTTTGATTGGCGTTCCAGTAAGTGACCTTTTTTGAAAATTTTGGACGCTTAGGAAATGGCAGATGTGACGTCTTGTTGCTGCCTCTGAAATTCCGTTCTCTCGAACAGGATGTTTTCAAACCTGAAACACTGAAAGAGTCCCAACTGCTTTTACCGATAATTACAGCGAGCATACCCAGCATAGAAACAGGCCTTTATGCTTCTCACGGGCCTCCCCCCACCACCTCTTCATCTCACCCCATCAACATAACCTTCTATTCCTTTCTCCCTCTTGAGCCCATATTCCAGGCCGACACTCCCAGTGCAGGACTGAGGGAGACCGCACTTTCGGAGGGGCGGTACTGAGGGAGCGCCGCACTGTGGGAGGGGCAGTACTGAGGGAGCGCCGCACTGTCGGAGAGGCAGGACTGAGGGAGCCCGCACTGTCGGAGGAGCAGTACTGAGGGAGCGCCGCACTATCGGAGGGGCAGTACTGAGGGAGCGCCGCACTGTCGGAGGGGCAGTACTGAGGGAGCGCCGCACTGTGGGAGGGGCAGGACTGAGGGAGCGCCACACTATCGGAGGGGCAGTACTGAGGGAGCGCCGCACTGTCGGAGAGGCAGGACTGAGGGAGCCCGCACTGTCGGAGGAGCAGTACTGAGGGAGCGCCACACTATCGGAGGGGCAGTACTGAGGGAGCGCCGCACTGTCGGAGGGGCAGTACTGAGGGAGCGCCACACTGTCGGAGGGACAGTACTGAGGGAGTGCTGTACTGTTGGAGGGGCAGTACTGAGGGAGTGCTGTACTGTTGGAGGGGCAGTACTGAGGGGGTGCCGCACTGTCGCAGGGGCTGTCCTGAGGGAGTACTGCACTGTCGGAGGGGCAGTGCTGAGGGAGCGCCGCACTGTCGGAGAGGCAGTACTGAGGAGTCGCTGCACTGTCAGAGGTGCCTTTTTTCAGATGAGCCGTTAAACCGAGGCCCCGTCTGCTCTTTCAGGTGGATGTAAAAGATCCCATGGCACTATTTTTGAAGAGGAGCAGAGAGGTTATCCCTGGTGTCTTGGCCAATATTTATCCCTGAACCAACATCATTACAGAACAGATGTCTGGTCATTAGCACATATCTGTTTATTGGAGCTTGCTGTGCTCCAAAATTACTTAATTGGGTATAAAGCGCTTTGGGACATATTGAGGTCAAGAAAGGCACTATATAAATGCAAGTCTGTCTTTCTTTCTTACTCGTGCGTATCAAGCCTCCCCCTTAAATACATCGATACTATTCGCCTTAACCCATCCCTGTGGTAGCGAGTTCCACATTCTCACCACTCTCTGGGTAAAGAGGTTTCTCCTGAATTCCCCATTGGTTTCATCAGTAACTGACTTATATTTATGGCCCCTAATTTGTTTAAAAGGGCAACCTATTTTTGTTCGTTCTTGGGATGTTGGTGTCGCTGGCAAGGCCACCACTTATTGCCCATCCCTAGTTGCATTAATGCCCCCTATCCCCTCTGTACCTTAACTCCCGGTACAGAATCGGAGCTGCCTTCTTGAACCGCTGCAGTCCCGTGAGGTGAAGGTGCTCCCACAGTACTGTTAGGGAAGGAGTCCCAGGATTTCGACCCAGTGACGATGGAGGAACAGCCGATATATTTCCAACATGAGGCGAAATGCAGAGATGAATTCATGGGACAGCTAGATAAGAACATGAGGGAGAAAGGAAAGACTTACATTTATATAAATATTCATAGCAGCGCATTTGGAAAGAGGTGACATGATAGGTCCAAGTCAGCATGGATTTGTGAAAGGGAAATCATGTTTGACAAATCTTCTAGAATTTTTTGAGGATATTTCCAGTAGAGTGGACAAGGGAGAACCAGTTGATGTGATGTATTTGGACTTTCAGAAGGCTTTCGACAAGATCCCACACAAGAGATTAATGTGCAAAGTTAAAGCACATGGGATTGGGGGTAATGTGCTGACGTGGATTGAGAGCTGGTCGGCAGACAGGAAGCAAAGAGTAGGAGTAAATGAGTACTTTTCAGAATGGCAGGCAGTGACTAGTGGGGTACCACAAGGTTCTGTGCTGGGGCCCCAGCTGTTTACACTGTACATTAATGATTTAGACGAGGGGATTAAATGTAGTATCTCCAAATTTGCGGATGACACTAAGTTGGGTGGCAGTGTGAGCTGCGAGGAGGATGCTATGAGGCTGCAGAGTGACTTGGATAGGTTAGGTGAGTGGGCAAATGCATAGCAGATGAAGTATAATGTGGATAAATGTGAGGTTATCCACTTAGGTGGTAAAAACAGAGAGACAGACTATTATCTGAATGGTGACAGATTAGGAAAAGGGGAGGTGCAACGAGACCTGGGTGTCATGGTACATCAGTCATTGAAAGGTGGCATACAGGTACAGCAGGCAGTGAAGAAGGCAAATGGCATGTTGGCCTTCATAGCGAGGGGATTTGAGTACAGGGGCAGGGAGGTGTTACCACAGTTGTACAGGGCCTTAGTGAGGCCACACCTGGAGTATTGTGTACAGTTTTGGTCTCCTAACTTGAGGAAGGACATTCTTGCTATTGAGGAAGTGCTTTCCAGATAACAAAGTACTTTTGGAGTGTAGTCACTGTTGTAATGTAGGAAACACAGGAGCCAATTTGTGCACAGCAAGCTCCACACACAGCAATGTGACAAAGACCAGATAATCTGTTGCTTTTGTTATATTTATTGAAGGATAAATATTGGCCAGGGCACCAGGGAAAACTCCCCTGCTCTTCTTCGAAATAGTGCCGTGGGAACTTTTACGTCCACCTGAGAGGGCAGACGGAGCCTCGGTTTAACGTCTCATCCGAATGACGGTACCTCCAACAGTGCGGCGCTCCCTCAGCACTGCACTGGAGAGTCAGCCTAGATTTCTGTGCTCAAGTCCCTGGAGTGGGACTTGGACCCACAACCTCCTGACTCAGAGGCGAGAGTGATACCCACTGAGCCACTGCTGACGTGTAGGTTTGTAAGGCATGATGTATTACTTCAGAAACCATGCTGACTGCTCCCAAGAAACCTGTGTTTTTCCAGTGTTCATTTATACCAATGATGTCCAAACTGTGATGCATGGTCCATACAGAATTATAGAAATTACAATACAGAAGGAAGCCATTCAGCCCATTGCCAATGTCTGTACTACCTTGTCAACTGGCCCTCTCTACACTAATCCCATTTCTCAGCTTTTTCGCTGGTATTACCCCTGTGCTTGCTGGCCTACATTGGCTCCCAGTCTGGCAACACCTCGATTTGAAAATTCCCCTCCTTGTTTTCAAATCCCTCAGTGGCCTTCGCCCTCCCTATCTCTGTAACCTCCTCCAGCCCCACAATCCTCCGAGATCTCTGCACTCCTCTAATTCTGGCCTCGTGAGCCTACCCGATTTTAATCGCACCACCATCGGTGGTCGTGCCTTCAGCTGCCTGGGCCCCAAGCTCTGGAACTCCCTCCCTAAACCTCTCCGCCTCTCCCTCCTCCTTTTAAGACGCTCCTTAAAACCTACTTCTTGGACCAAGTTCTTGGTCATCTGCCCTGATACCTCCTTATGTGGCTCAGTGTCAAATTTTGTTTGATAACACTCCTGTGAAGCGCCTGGGGACGTTTCACTATGTTAATGGCACTGTATAATGGTTAATGCTTGTTATTGAACGCTTGTGGCTAATTTCTCCCCTCGCCCACCACAAAAAAGGCCAAAAAGTGACAAACCCATTGTTGAACAATACCAGACGTGCTAAGAGTGTCTGTGCACCTCAAGCTCCCACAAACACCAATGAGATAAATGGCCAGTGCAGCAGTTTTCCGTTGTCTGGATTGAGAGATGAAAGCTGAACTAGACACCAGGAGGACTCTCATGCAAAACTTCACTTTTTGCAATACGCACCTATTTATTTCAACAACAACAACAACTCGTTTTTATATAGCGCCTTTAACGTTGTGAAAAAGCAGAGAAGTCCTGCTACAACTGTACAGGGTATTCGTGAGACCACACCTAGAATACTGCGTACAGCTTTGGTCTCCTTATTTCAGGAAGGATATACTTGCATTGGAGGCTGTTCAGAGAAGGTTCACTCGGTTGATTCTGGGGATGAGGGGGTTGACTTATAAGGAAAGGTTGAGTAGGTTGTGCCTCTACTCATTGGAGTTCGGAAGAATGAGAGGTGATCTTATCGAAATCTATAAGATAATGAGGGGGCTCGACAAGGTGGATGCCGAGAGGATATTTCCACTCGTGGGAGAAACTAAAACTAGGGACATATGGGCCCAATTTTGGAAATGATTTGCTCCAATTTTTTTGGAGTAAGTTGGTTTTTCTGGCGCAAGTTAAAAAATGTCATTTTCCCCAATAAACTTGCTCCAGAGTAACTCAGTTAGGTATGATTTTCTTTGGTTGTGTTTTTTTTTTCAAAAGGGGGTGTTCCCAGCCACTTACGCCAGTTTTGGCCATTTATGCCACTTTGGCCAGCTAAAACTTACTCCAAATCCACTTAGGTCAGCGTATGTGGCCAGCTTTGAAAAATATTGCGGGCAGTTAAGAATTTGGTGCAACGAGACCTGGGTGTCATGGTGCATCAGTCATTGAAAGTTAGCATGCAGGTACAGCAGCCGGTGAAGAAAGCAAATGGTATGTTGGCCTTCATAGCAAGGGCATTTGAGTATAGGAGCAGGGAGGTCTTACTGTCGTTGTACAGGGCCTTGGTGAGGCCTCACCTTGAATATCGTGTTCAGTTTTGGTCTCCTAATCTGAAGAAGGACATTTTTACTATTGAGGGAATACAGCGAAGGTTCACTCGACTGATTCCCGGGCAGGACTGACATATGGGGAGAGACTGGATCGACTGGGCCGTTATTCATTGGAGTTTAGAAGAATGAGAGGGGATCTGATAGAAAATTCTGACGGGACTGGACAGGTTAGATGCGGGAAGAATGTTCCCGATGTTGAGGAAGTCCAGAACCAGGGGACATAGTCTAAGGATAAGGGGTAAGCCATTTAGGATCGAGATGAGGAGAAACTTCTTTATTCAGAGAGTGGTTAACCTGTGGAATTCCCTACCGTAGAGAGTTGTTGATGTCAATTCACTAAATATATTCAAAAAGGAATTAGATGTAGTCCTTACTACTAGGGGGATCAAGGGGTATGGCGAGAACGCAGGAATGGGGTACTGAAGGAATGATCAGCCATGATCTTATTGAATGGTGGTGCAGGCTCGAAGAGCCGAATGGCCTACTCCTGCACCTATTTTCTATGTTTCTATGTTAGTACATTTAAAGCACCAAGACTTACAAAGCACAAAAATAAGCATTCAATGACAAATAAAAAGTACAAGGAAGCTGAGAGGACCTGCACCAAGGCTTACAAAGCACGAAACAAACCACAAAAAGTAATAAGCAATCAATCAATAACAAATAAAAAACAGAAGTCCTACCTTTATGCCAGAAACAAGTTTTTTTTAAGTTACCCCCGCCCCCCCCCACCCCCCGCATCAAAACACTCCTCCTCCCCCCGCCCCCGCCAGTCAAAACTCTCCTCCCTTAACAAAGCACAATCATCAATAAATAAAAACTAAAACTCAAGTCCTACCTCGGCCCAGGAAGTCAGCGGGCCGGTGCGGGAGGCCACTCGGTCGGGGATAGGGGCTGCGAGCATCGGGCCCTGCTCGCAGCCCACTGGACATGCTGGGAGGGTGAGGAGCATGCGCGCAGACTCCACTGCGCATGCTCGCAGCTGCCGACAGTGTTTTCTGCGCTGGGCTGTTGCTCCGCGCCGCCCCCCCTCCCAGCGCACTATGTACACCGCGCCAGGACACGGGGGACTCGGCAGAGCGGGCAGGATGAGGCCATTTTTTTCGACGCCGTTTCCAGCGGGCAAAGTCACCAAATTTAGGGTAAGTGCGCCGAAAAAAGGGGTTGGGGAAAATTGGGCCCATGGTCTTAGAATAAGGGGCCGCCCATTTAAAACTGAGATGAGGTGGGATTTCTTCTCTCAGAGGGTTGTAAATCAGTGGAATTCTCTGCCCCAGAGAGCTGTGGAGGCTGGGTCATTGAATATATTTAAGGCGGAGATAGACAGATTTTTGAGCGATAAGGGGGTTGAGGGTTATGGGGAGTGGGCGGGGAAATGGAGCTGAGTCCATGATCAGATCAGCCAGAATCTTATTGAATGGCGGAGCAGGCTCGAGGGGCCGAATGGCCGGCTCCTGCTCCTATTTCTTTTGTTCTTAAATGTCCCAAGGTGCTTCACAAGAGTACTATGAGATAGAAAATTTGACACTTTAATTTAATTTTATAAAATAGAGTGACTTTAATAGCACTGGTGGTATTGGCTCAGGTGGTAGCACACTTGCCTCTGAGTCAAAAGGTTGTGGGTTCAAGTCAAACTCCAGAGATTTGAGCACAAAAATTCAGGCTGACACTCTAGTGCAGTACTGAGGGAGTGCCGCACTGTCGGAGGGACAGTACTGAGGGAGAGCCGCACTGTCGGAGGGACAGTACTGAGGGAGCACCGCACTGTCGGAGGGGCAGTACTGAGGGAGCGGCGCACTGTCGGAGGGACAGTACTGAGGGAGCGCTGCACTGTCGGAGGGACAGTACTGAGGGAGAGCCGCACTGTCGGAGGGACAGTACTGAGGGAGCACCGCACTGTCGGAGGGGCAGTACTGAGGGAGCGGCGCACTGTGGGAGGGGCAGTACTGAGGGAGCGGCGCACTGTCGGAGGGACAGTACTGAAGGAGAGCCGCACTGTCGGAGGGGCAGTACTGAGGGAGCACCGCACTGTCGGAGCGGCAGTACTGAGGGAGCGCCGCACTGTCGGAGGGGCAGTACTGAGGGAGTGCCGCACTGTCGGAGGGGCAGTACTGAGGGAGCACCGCACTGTCAGAGGGGCAGTACTGAGGGAACGCCGCACTGTCGGAGCGGCAGTACTGAGGGAGCACCGCACTGTCGGAGCGGCAGTACTGAGGGAGAGCCGCACTGTCGGAGGGGCGGTACTGAGGGAGCACCGCACTGTCGGAGGGGCGGTACTGAGGGAGCGCCGCACTGTCGGAGGGGCAGTACTGAGGGAGCGCCGCACTGTCGGAGGGGCAGTACTGAGGGAGCGCCGCACTGTCGGAGGGGCAGTACTGAGGGAGTGCCGCACTGTCGGAGGGGCAGTACTGAGGGAGCGCCGCACTGTCGGAGGGGCAGTACTGAGGGAGCGCCGCACTGTCGGAGGGGCAGTACTGAGGGAGAACCGCACTGTCGGAGGGGCAGTACTGAGGGAGCACCGCACTGTCGGAGGGGCAGTACTGAGGGAGAGCCGCACTGTCGGAGGGGCAGTACTGAGGAGAGCAGTGCCAGTCTGGGAATGGGCGGGGCGCTTGGATGAGCACGCGGGGGCGGGTGCAGCCAATCAGGGGGCGAGTTTGGCGGGTGAAGGCGGCGGGGTCAGGCGGGGCTCGAGCCGAGGCGTCAACCGCCAGAAAAAGGCGGCAAAATATAAATGGCGGCCGCGCGCTGAGCTCCCCGACAGATAAAGCACGCTCGAGCTGCGGGGAGCGCCGACGTTGAGGTCACTGAGTGTCCGGCCGGCCTGTGGGCCGAGGCCGAGCCCGCTGCCGCCGCCCCCCGATGCCGCTGAAGGCCTTCACCCTCCCGCTGCCCGAGACCCGCTTTGTCCACGCCGGGAGGTCGGTCTACAAACTGAAATTGCGCTACAGCGAGCACATCAGGTGGGTGGGTGTGTGCGTGGCCCGGCTCTTCGTCCGTGCGAGGGGGCCCCGAGCTCTTCGGCCAGGTGAGTTACCCCGGACTGTTGGGCCAGGTGAGTTGCCCCCTGCCCCCCCCACCCCGGCTTTTCTGCCAGGTGAGTGGGCCCCGGCTATTCATCCATGTGAGTTGCCCCCTGACTATTTGTACAGGTGAGTTGCCCTTCGGCTATTCATCCAGGTGAGGGGCCCTGCGGCTGTTCGGCCAGGGGAGTTGCCCTGCGGCTATTCGGCCAGGCGAGCTGCCCTGCGGCTATTCGGCCAGGTGAGGTGTCCTTGCTATTCGGCCAGGTGAGTTGACCCCAGCTCTTCGGCTAGGTAAGACCTCCAAACCCACCCCCCCCCCGCCCCTGCTATTCGTCCAGGTGAGTTGCCCTGGGCCATTCGTCCAGGTGAATTTCCCCCGGCTACTTATCCAGCTGAGTTGCCCCCTGACTATTTGTACAGGTGAGTTGTCCTTCGGCTATTCAGCCAGGTGAGGGGCCCTGCGGCTGTTCGGCCAGGGGAGTTGCCCTGCGGCTATTCGGCCAGGGGAGTTGCCCTGCGGCTATTCGGCCAGGCGAGTTGCCCTGCGGCTATTCGGCCAGGTGAAGTGTTCCTGGCTATTCGGCCAGTTGAGTTGGCCCCAGCTCTTCGGCTAGGTAAGACCCCCAAACCCACACCCCGGCCCCCGCTATTCGTCCAGGTGAGTTGCCCTGGGCCATTCGTCCAGGTGAATTTCCCCCGGCTATTTATCCAGCTGAGTTGCCCCGGCTATTTGGCCAGTATTGCCCCCCCCCCCAGCTATTCGTCCATGTAAGTTACCCCGGCTAGTCGGCCAGGTGAGTTTACCCCTGGGTATTTGGTCAGTGAAGCCCCCTCCCCCCCCAGCTCGGATAATCAAACTACTTGCTTCCTGTCACACCTCTCACCACCTCAGGACGTCCCAAAGCCAATGAAGGACTTTCTTTGTAGTCACTGATGTAATTAGTGACGATAACACGGCACACAATTTGCGCACTGCAAGATCCCACAAACAATCAGTGATCAAAATGACCCAGATAATGAGGGAGTTCGCCCCGGGCCACTATTTATCCCTCAACCAACATCACTTGAAAAAAAATAAACCCCCCCCTCCCAGATTAGCTGGTTGTTTATCACTTTGATGTTTGTGAGATCTTGCCTGCCTCCTTTCCTACATCGCAGCAAGTACTTCGTTGGCTGTAAGGAGCTTTGGGATGTCCTGAGGACCCAAAAGGCGCTGTATGAATGCCAGTCTTTCTTTATATCTCCCAATTATTTCTGATGGAGACTTGCCTAGAATGGGGATCCGGTATACGGAGCTAGCATGACGTTTACACAGAAACACTGGACTGCTGTGCTCCCCTGTAAAACAACAGTGACTACACTCCAAAAATAGTACTTCGTTGGCTGTAAAGCGCTTTGAGATGTCCTGAGGTCGTGGAAGCCGCTACAGGTTGAACCTCTGTGGACCATCACCCTTGGGAGCTGACCGGTGCCGAACCAGAGAATTTTCCGAACCACGGGAGGTCAGTATATATGTACCGATACACCCTACATAAGCATATGCCTAGCCTAGGTTTACCAGTACCTGTAGCGTGCTGCTCACCGCTCTCCTGGGCTAACTTTAGAAACGTAGCGCAAAAGGAGACCATTTCGGCCCATCGTATCCGCGCGGCCGACAAAGAGCCGCACGGCCCTCGGTCAGCAGCCCTGAAGGTTACATATAAACCTAGGAACAATGAACAATGGCGGAAAGGTAAAGAGCACCCAGCCCAACCAGTCCTTCCCACACAACTGCGACACCCCTTGCACCGAAACAGTCTGCACTCCACCGCAACTGGAGCCATGTGATCTCCTGGGAGAGGCAAAAAACCCAGGCCAATTGGGGGAAAAAGATCTGGGAAAATTCCTTTCCGAATTCTTTCATTTGTCTGCTTGTGTTTTGCTCTGTGGGCACTTTTTATAAAAGTGACTGCTGATAATAGCAGAGAAACTGTCTGTTAATGAGGCCCGCTGTCTCCAGACATAAAATGGCTTGATCGCTGAACCACCTTGGGATGGAGTTTGCCCATCTACAGGCATGGGAGAAGATGGCCGAAAGCGGCAGTTCCCCAAACTAATGCCGGACCAGAGAGTGCCGGACCAGGGAGGTTCAACCTGTACTTATTTCTTCTTGAGGATAATGGGGGATTGGCAAACTCATTCCTAAATAGAAAGCTTACGGGATTCTGGGCTTCATGAATAGAAGCATAGAGTACAAAAGCGTGGAAATTATGATGAACCTGTATAAAACACTGGCTCGGCCCCAAATGGAGTACTGTGTCCAATTCTGGGCACCGCACTTTAGGAAGGATGTGAAAGCCTTCGAAAGGGTGCAGAAAGGATTTACGAGAATGATTCCAGGGATAAGGGACGTCAGTTACATGGATAGACTGGAGAAGCTGGGGTTGTTCTCCTTAGGAATGATAGAGGTGTTCAAAATCATGAGGGGTCTAGATAGAGATAGAGGGAAACTGTTCCCATTGGCAGAAGGGTGGAGAACCAGAGGCCACAGAGTTAAAGTGATTGGCAAAAGAAATAAAAGTAACGTAAGAAAAAACTATTTTATGCAGCGAGTCGTTAGGATCTGTAATTCATTGCCCGAAAGGGTGGTGGAGACAGATTCAATCACTGCTTTCAAAAGGGAATTGGATAAGTACCTGAAAGAAAAAGATTTGCAAGGCTACGGGGAAAGAGCGGGGGAGTGGGACTAGTTGAAGTGCTCTTGCAGAGGGCCGGCATGGGCTCGACGTGCTGAACTACCCCTGCTATGATTTTTCTATGAACAGCCGCCAATAAAAATTGTTGCATTTTTTCCCCATGGATGGACAGTGGCATCCAGCTGGTGAATAAGTCAAATCCACAGGAAAAGATAACTTATACTTAATTCTTGGATTTGTCTATTCAAGCACAGGCACGCCTTGCACCCGGGAGAGTGGAACAGAGAGACTGGTTCATTGTCTGGGTAGTGGAGCAGGGACAGAGGATTGAGAGGCTGTGAGAGACAAATGTCTATCCATGGCTGTCTGAAGAAGCTGATGTCTGAGGTGGGAAGCGTCACTGGTGGCTGGGAAGGAACCAGCTAATATTGTATGAACTGAAACGTAACATAAGAAATAGGAGCAGGAGTCGGCCATACGGCCCCTCGAGTCTGCTCCGCCATTCAATGAGATTATGGCTGATCTTCAACATCAGCTCTACTTTCCCGCCCAATGATTCCCTTCGTGTCCAAAAATCTATCGATCTCAGCCAAAGCTCTTTGGGGCAGCGAATTCCAAAGATTCAACCCTCTGAGTGAAGAAATTTCTCATCTCAGTCCTAAATGGCCGACCTCTTATTCTGAGACTGTGACCCCCTGGTTCTTGACCCTCCAGCCAGAGGAAACAGCCTTTTGGCATCTACCCTGTCAATCCCCCTCATGAATCTTATAACAGCAACTTTGCCTTTTTACAGTACACAGACAGACATCTTGGAGTGTTTTACAACAAGGAGCAAACGGATATGATGGTGAAGAAAATGGAGAGAATAGTATGGAGAATTAAACATATGGTTGAACAGAAGGGTTTCGAGACAACTGGCAGGAGACAGGCTTGGTGGCCGATCTTTACCTGTTATGCTTCATCTGAACTCGTCAATCAACCTTTTCACTACAGCTTACTTCCTGTGCCCATTTTTATCCACTTCAATGGAGTTCTCTGCTTATTGTTAGGGATAGGGTTTATCCTTTTCTTTACCCAACATAAAACTCTGTCTCGTGTAAAAGGCAAACTGCTCCACAAAAATTGATGTTTTAAAAAGAAAAGCTTGAAAGAATAGCTGAAATTGCACACAAATGGGAGCTTTCACATTCTATCAAATGCCCTCAATTACAAATGTGTTGTAGAAACATAGAAAATAGGTGCAGGAGTAGGCCATTCGGCTCTTCGAGCCTGCACCGCCATTCAATGAGTTCATGGCTGAACATGCAACTTCAGTACCCCATTCCTGCTTTCTCGCCATACCCCTTGATCCCCCTAGTAGTAAGGACTACATCTAACTCCTTTTTGAATATATTTAGTGAATTGGCCTCAATAACTTCCTGTGGTAGAGAATTCCACAGGTTCACCACTCTCTGGGTGAAGAAGTTTCTCCTCATCTCGGTCCTAAATGGCTTACCCTTTACCCTTAGACTGTGACCCTTGGTTCTGGACTTCCCCAACATTGGGAACATTCTTCCTGCATCTAACTTGTCTAAACCCGTCAGAATTTTAAATGTTTCTATGAGATCCCCTCTCATTCTTCTGAACTCCAGTGAATACAAGCCCAGTTGATCCAGTCTTTCTTGATATGTCAGCCCCGCCATCCCGGGAATCAGTCTGGTGAATCTTCGCTGCACTCCCTCAATAGCAAGAATGTCCTTCCTCAAGTTAGGAGACCAAAACTGTACACAATACTCCAGGTGTGGCCTCACCAAGGCCCTGTACAACTGTAGTAACACCTCCCTGCCCCTGTACTCAAATCCCCTCGCTACGAAGGCCAACATGCCATTTGCTTTCTTAACCGCCTGCTGTACCTGCATGCCAACTGTATAGATTGTATCGATAGAATTACTGACTTTACACGTGGCAAGGCATGGGGGAATGTGGAAGCACATAGTTAAGTCTGATGAATGACTTTCCTTATCCCATTGGCAATTCTACACCTAAGGCTGGATTCTCGGTTGCCTGACGCCTCAGTTAGCGGCCAGCGGGGGCGTTAATGGGAGGGTCAGAGGTTACCGACCGGGAGCGCAGTGTTGAGCACCCCGACCGAAAATTCATTCGAGGCTTACCGGGAGCACAAACCCTTAGCGCCTGGCTGCTGACGATCGCTCTGATCCTGACGTCAGTCCTGGTGCAAAGCCCACGCTTGCCCCCCCGGACGGTAAATTCGGTGCATGTGCCTCATTGAGCGACCGCCAATAACAACATCTGGAGAACCATTGGGTACAGGCTTGCAGAATTGTGGCTACTTAGGGGATGAGGAATCGCTTCCCTGGGAGGTCGCAGTCAGTGCAACGTTTACACACAGCACGGTGCGTGAGTCTCCGAGTGTGCAGCGGCAGACAGACATAACAGCACGGGGGGGAAACAAGTGATGTTGAAAACTTTAATGGGTGCATAACTATGCCGCGCCTTTAAGACTCGACTGTTGCCGGGGTCTGATTCGGAGTTCGGTGCAGGCGTAATGGGTCCGTCAAATGTACCGCCCAAACTTTTGTTATGGCACCCTCCCCAGCTGTAGTGAGCAACAGCTGATTTAGCACTCCTGTCAGCTCTTCAACCGATTCTGACGAATTTCTGGGCGGAGGGCGCAAACTTTTTCAAGGCGCTAAAAGTACCGCTCCACCTGGGTTACCGTCCCAAATGAGGCGCGACAGAATTTCTCCCCCCACCCCCCCCCCCAACCCTCCGCAATCTTTCAAATAATGTAGAGAACTCGTTGTTAGGACTGTCATGTTTTCCCCACTATCACTGAGTGCCATTCAACCTTTCTTTCCATTGTTATTTTTTTACAGGGAAGACTTGGGAATCGACAGGGAGCAAGTTAGGCAAGAACTTGAGGTAGGATTCCATGTTCAAGTGTTTCGGAATAGAGGTACTTGAAAATTAGAGCCACTTTTGAAATACGTAGAGTGTCAGAATTAAATGGGAAAGCATGAGCGGTCACACCGTTGTTTATGTGCAGTCCAAAGATCTTGAGCCAGAAATTCCATGTGTTCTAGGGACGGAGTTCGGGTGCAGAGTCGGAAGAGGCACCAGAATTTGGGGCAGTATCCGAATTCGCTGGGTTTGTGCCGCACCGATCAATCCAGTCAGCAGCAATTTCTGACCGTGAGCAGGACAGGTGCTCCTTGCATGTTCAGACAGCAATCTGGGGGCATCCCCAGGCTTTCCCCAGCAATGCAGCCACCTCGCCTCCGATTGGCCCAGTGGCACCTACGCCTGCAGAGAGCAGGCGTAGGCAGCCAAGCGTGGGCCCCACAATGAAAGATACAAGGTGTTATGTATGCAATACTTTGTAACCAGCATTCTACCGCCACCAGGCGGGCGCACCTGTTGGAGTCCCAAGGGATCCTAGCATCCCTTGGGAGCACTGTATATAAGCAGGCCTCCCATGCTGTGCCAGCACACTGGAGTCAGAATAAAGAGACTAAGGTCACACTTACTCAAGTCTACAGTACTCAGTCACATTGCTTTATTTGAGACATAACACAAGGAAAGATAAAAATTCGAATACAAGAGCAGGGAGGTTATGCTTGAACTGTATAAAACACTGGTTAGGCCATAGCTGGAGTACTGCGTGCAGTTCTGGTCACCACATTACAGGAAAGATGTGATTGCACTGGAGAGAGTACAGAGGAGATTTACGAGGATGTTGCCGGTACTGGAGAATTTTAGCGATGAGGAACGATTGGGTAGGCTGGGGTTGTTTTCTTTGAAACAGAGGAGGCTGAGGGGAGACCTGATTGCGGTGTATAAAATTATGAGGGGCCTGGATAGAGTGGATAGGACGGACCTGTTTCCCTTGGCAGAGGGGTCAATAACTCGGGGGGGGGGGGGGCATAAATTTAAAGTAATTGGTGGGAGGTTTAGAGGAGATTTGAAGGGAAATGTCTTCACCCTGATGTAGTCTGGAACTCACTGCCTGAAAGGGTGGTAGAGGCAGAAACCTCATTACATTTAAAAAATACTTGGATGTGCATGTGAAGTGCCATAACCGACAGGGCTACAGACCGACAGCTGGAAAGTTGGATTAGGCTGGATAACTCTTTGTCAGCCGGCGTGGACACGATGGGCCGAAATGGCCTCCTTCCATGCTGTCAATTTCTATGATTCTCTGAAAGAACCAAAGGGTCAAGGCCAGGTAGCGCGGGAGCAAAATAAAATGACAAAAAGAGACCTCCTTTCTTAGACTCGACTGAGCCTGTTGAACTCCCCCTCAGAGGGGCAGGGGGCATGCTGTGGATAACACTGGGTGGTGCACCTACTGCAGAAGAGGGCGCCTGCCCCCAATACGCTAATGATCATGTCCCTGGGTCTGGGACAGCATTATGGAGAAGCTGCTGTAATGGATGTAAGTACAACCACTCCACACTTTCAGCGGCTCACTGACACGCCAAGAATGTCTACCCTCTTATTTATAAAACTGGCAAATGGCAATAACTTTCCAAGAGTATAGTTCACCGTGTTATGAAGAAAGCCGAGTGTATTGGCCTTCTCCGTTAAAACATTTGGCTGCTGTTTTACTTAATGTGTCCATTCTCAGATATCTGTACTATGCAATACGTAGCTGGTCGACTCAAGTTATACTGCTTGGCTGCACGCTGTTTGCACTCGTCTCTGGGCCTTGGGCAACATGTTTTGTGAGAACATCCCGTAGTTTAAAAATGCCCACATTGCCCAATGGACTGGAGTCGCACTACATCTGATGCAAAGCCCAAGCATTGTGAGCGCGGCTGTAGAATCCAACCCCAACTATTTAAAATTTACATTAACGACTTGGAAGAAGGGACTGAGTGTAACGTAGCCAAGTTTGCTGACGATACAAAGATGGGAGGAAAAGCAATGTGCGAGGTGGACACAAAAAATCTGCAAAAGGACATAGACAGGCTAAGTGAGTGGGAAAGAATTTGGCAGATGGAGTATAATGTTGGAAAGTGTGAGGTCATGCACTTTGGCAGAAAAAAATCAAAGAGCAAGTTATTATTTAAATGGAGAAAGATTGCAAAGTGCCTCAGTACAGCGGGACCTGGGGGTACTTGTGCATGAAACACAAAAGGATAGTATGCAGGTACAACAAGTGATCAGGAAGGCCAATGGAATCTTGGCCTTTATTGCAAAGGGGATGGAGTATAAAAGCAGGGAAGTCTTGCTACAGTTATACAGGGTATTGGTGAGGCCACACCTGGAATACTGCGTACAGTTTTGGTTTTCATATTTACGAAAGGATATACTTGCTTTGGAGGCAGTTCAGAGAAGGTTCACTCGGTTGATTCCGGGGATGAGGGGGTTGACTTATGAGGAAAGGTTGAATAGGTTGGGCCTCTACTCATTGGAATTCAGAAGAATGAGAAGTGATCTTATTGAAACGTATAAGATTATGAGGGGGCTTGACAAGGTGGATGCAGAGAGGATGTTTCCACTGATGGGGGAGACTAGAACTAGGGGGCATGATCTTATAATAAGGGGCCACCCATTTAAAACTGAGATGAGGAGAAATTTTCTCTTTCAGAGGGTTGTAAATCTGTGGAATTCGCTGCCTCAGAGAGCTGTGGAAGCTGGGACATTGAATAAATTTAAGACAGAAATAGACAGTTTCTTAACCGATAAGGGAATAAGGGGTTATGGGGAGCGGGCAGGGAAGTGGAGCTGAGTCCATGATCGGATCAGCCATGATCGCATTGAATGGGAGCAGGCTCGAGGGGTCGTATGGCCTACTCCTGCTCCTATTTCTTATGTTCTTATCTTTAGCATTGCTGCAGAATTCATTGTTTCGCGTTGCCGTTGAAGTGGCAGCTTGAATCTGAAGTTGGTGCGTGTCCGACTCGAGAGGAAGAAGTGAGAGAAAATAAAGACTTGCATTTATACTTGCATACTTATAAGTTCGGTCCACTGGGCCACCAGAGATCGTTGCCTCCGTGGCCTGGCACCCAAGAGAGGATGCGCGGCTGTCTGTTGGTGGCCCGGCCGAACCCGGGGGCATAATTGTCGGGTCGACCTGGCAGTCGGCCGACAAATGAAATGACATGGCGGCCGAGGCAGCGCGCCCTCCCCTTTAAGGAAAGCCGCATCACCAAGCCACAGAGAGTGTACCGACACAATAAGCTGTCGGGGGCACCGACCGGTGGCGGGTCCGTTCCCGCGGGGTAATACCAGGAAAGGGGCCATTTTCCGAGGGGGTCGGGACAACGGGCAGAGCGATCCCGGGGACCGCTCCAAAACTCGCGACGGGCAATTTACAAAATGGCCGCCCCTCCGTGGTGACTTGGCGGCCATTCCGTGGCCGCTGCCTTAGGGCAGCCAGAGGCCTTATCGGGAGTGGCAATTTCAGCTCAACTAGCTCTTTGTTAAAATGTTGTTGAAATTACCTGCATAATCTGTACTTGTCAAGAAAACTGATCCTAATTACAAAGTTACAGTATATGTAAGAAGAAATCCATAGGTGCCCTGAGTTGAGAAGCTACCACACAGAGACCTGATGTAGTGGTGCTCAGTTCATCTTGGTTTTTTGCAGGATGCCATTCGGGCCGTGCTTGGGAATCTGGACAGTCTACAGCCATTTACCACGGAGCACTTCACCATCTTCCCCTGTATCCTTTGCAGCTTGTTGAAGGAGTGCTGGGTCGAATTAAGTGATATTGGAAGAGACGTTACTAAGGTTTAACACAGAGTAATGGTCTGTGCAGCTGTCACTATGTAAGTTATATAAAATGCAAGTACAATTGTAGGGGTAGACTTTTCAAGTTAGAACCGCTTTACACAGCAGGAATGCGTATCAGGAATTCAAAGGCAACCCAGCATTGCGAAGTGTGAAATGGGAAATATACTTCTGGTGAGAGACTTGAAAACTACGGATGTATTTGCTGGAGCAGAGTGTGTTAAGAGGGGATTTATTCAGACTTTTCCAAGTTTTGAGGGAGTGAAGAGTGAAAGATTATCTCCACTAGTTGGCGAATTGGTAACGAAGGCATGTACATTTAGGATTAGTACTTGAAGCAGAAAGGAGCAGGTTAGAAGAAACCTTCCGTGGAAATATCGGGATTTGGAACGTTTTCTCGCACGTGGGTATTGAAGCTGAGCCAGCCACCACATTTTAAAGGGGAATTAGATAAACCCTTGAGGATCAATATGAAAGATGTGGGGAGAGAGCAGAGAAAGGGAATTGAGGAGCTATTATCACCAGAGGGTCTGGTGCAAATGGACCCCTTCAGTGATTCTCTGATTATATAGAACCAAAACATTACATTGCAGGAGGCCATTTGACCCATCATGCCTGTGCCATCTCTCTGAAAGAGCGCTCCGCATAATTGCATTTCACCGCCCTTTCCCCATATCTGTTTCATTTTTTTCTTTTACAAACATTTATCCACTACCTTTTTAAAAGCTATTAATCGATTCTGCTTTTGCCACTCTACGCTTTAAGAATCCTCTGTGTAAAAAGAAACCTCCTACCCTCTACCTTTGCTCTTTTCATAATGAGGTTAAGTTTATACCCGTTCGTTACAGTTCACTAACCAGTGGAACAAGTTTCCCACCAATTTACCACCTCTATCTCTTAATAGCCTTCTGTTCCAGTATCCCCAGCTTCTAACCTCTCTGTGTTTGATAATGTGACTCCTTTTAATACCGCCTCCTTTTGAACTATTCTTTATTATGTTCCTGTTTTTTTCTTTTCTCTACAACCCTCTTGCTTCCTCTTCTGGCTTTTCCCCATCCACCTGATATCCTTCCTCAACCATGAATAGATTATCTGGTCCTTTATTTCATTGTTGCCAGTGGGACCTTGATGTGTGCAAATTAGCTGCCATATTTCCCTCCATTACAACAGTAACTGCACTTCAAAAGTGACTCATTGGTTGTGAAGCACCGTGGAGCATCCCGAGGATATGAAAGGTGAACATAAGAAATAGGAGCAGGAGTCGGCCATTTGGCCCCTCGAGCCTGCTCTGCCATTCAATAAGATCATGGCTGATCTGATCATGGACTCAGCTCCACTTTCCCGCCCACTCACCATAACCCCTTATCCCCTTATAGTTTAAGAAACTGTCCATTTCTGTCTTAAATTTAATCAATGTCCCAGCTTCCACAGCTCTCTGAGGTAGCGAATTCCACAGATTTACAACCCTCTGAGAGAAGAAATTTCTCCTCATCTCAGTTTTAAATGGGCGGCCCCTTATTCTAAGCTCCCTAGTTCTAGTCTCCCCCATCAGTGGAAACATCCTCTCTGCATCCACCTTGTGAAGCCTCCCCCTCATAATCTTATACGTTTAGATACGATCACCTCTCATTCTTCTGAACTCCAATGCATACAGGCCCAACCTGCTCAACCTTTCCTCATAAGTCAACCCCTTCATCTCCAGAATCAACCTTGTGAACCTTTTCTGAACTGCCTCCAGTGCAAGTATATCCCTCCTTAAATAAGGAGACCAAAACTGTGCAGGTGTGGTCTCACCAATACCCTGCACAATTGTAGCAGGACTACCCTGCTATATAAATGCAAGTTCTTTTTTAGATGTCTGCTGTGTGATTAATTGATCTGGTTTATGTCCTTTATGTATTTTTGGTGTAATGGGATGAGGGGGGACTGTAGACAACACATTCTCCTTTGCCGCTTGAACTTTAACAGTGCCCAAGATAAAAACGAATGGGAAAGATTATCAGAGCTGCGATTTAAACAAGGAGACAAAGTCCTCATTTCTTACCCATATGTATGTACCTTGTACATTGAACTAAGATCAGGTGAACAGAATTCATATGCAGGTAAATGCATTTCTTCCAAATATAGATTTACAAGTGTATGACACAAGGATAAAACAATACTATATGAGAGCTTCCTTTTTTAAAAATTGTTTTTAACCCCATCCCATTTATTTGCTTTTTATTCCGCTCCCTCCATCACGTATCAAGCATCATGCTCTATCCAAAATGGCCGCTTGGTAGCCTGGGGCCAGGCCTCGCCCAATGCCGCTCTATACGGGGAGCAAGGACATGCTGCGTTGACTCAGCCTAACTGTTGCATTCTGGTCTTGACTCGCCTGCTCCTGATTGGGTGGATCCCGAATTTGTTGTGTGAGGAGCTGTGTAACTGTTTGGGTGTCATGTGACTTAAAAGATCTTACAGAAAAGTAAGATGTTCAAAATGATGAAGGGTTTTGATAGAGTCGATGGAAAAAAACTGTTCCACTGGCAGGAGGGTTGGTAACCAGAGGACGCAGATTTAAGATCATTGGCAAAAGAACCAGAGGGGGCGGGGCGGGGCCGGGAACGGCATAAGAATGTTTTTACTCAGCGAGTTGCTGTGATCTGGAATGCGCTGCCTGAAAGGGCGGTGGAAGCAGATTCAGTAGTAACTTTCACAAGGGAATTGGGCTCTTGGGAAAGAGTGAGGAAGTGGGACTAATTGGACAGCTCTTTCAGAAAGCCAGCACAGGCACAATAGGCTGAATGTGCTGTATGATTCTAGGTCTTAATTGCATATTGAGGGAGTGCAGTGAAGGTTCACCAGACTGATTCCCAGGATGGCAGGACTGACATATGAAGAAAGACTGGATCGACTAGGCTTATATTCACTGGAATTTAGAAGAATGAGAGGGGATCTCATAGAAATATATAAAATTCTGACAGGATTAGACAGGTTAGATGCAGGAAAAATGTTCCCGCTGTTGAAGTCCAGAACCAGGGGCCACAGTTTAAGGATAAGGGGTAAGCTATTTAGGACCGAGATGAGGAGAAACTTCTTCACTCAGAGAATTGTGAACCTGTGGAATTCCCTGCCACAGAAAGTTGTTGAGGCCAGTTCGTTAGATATATTCAAAAGGGAGTTAGATGTGGCCCTTACGGCTAAAGGGATCAAGGGGTATGGAGAGAAAGCAGGAATGGGGTACTGAAGTTGCATGATCAGCCATGATCTTATTGAATGGTGGTGCAGGCTCGAATGGCCTACTCCTGCACCTACTTTCTATGATTCTATACTAGTCGATCTCTCTTGGCATTGCACATGGGTAACGGAGACGCAGTACAGCTACAACATTGGCATCTCCTCGACAAAGTAGAAAATTGCCTAGGTATGCCCTGTCCACAAAAAGCAGCACAAATCCAATTACCGCCCCAATAGCCTACTCTCGATCATCAGCAAAGTGATGAAAGGGGTCGTCGACAGTGCTATCATGCGGCACTTACTCACCAATAACCTGATCAACGATGCTCAATTTGGGTTCTGCCAGGACCACTCCCTCCAGACCTCATTACAGCCTTGGTCCAAACATGGACAAAAGAGCTGAATTCCAAGGTGAGGTGAGAGTGACTGCCCTCGACATTTGAGTGTAGCATCAAGGTGCCTTATAAAATTGAAGTCAAATTTATATTGGAATCAGGGAAAACTCTCCCCTGGCTGGAGTCACACCTAGCACAAAGGAAGATGGTTGTGGTTGTTGGAGGTCAATCATCTCAGCCCCAGGATATCACTGCAGGAGTACCTTAGGACAATGTCCTAGGCCCAACCATTTTTAGCTGCTTCATCAATGACCTTCCCTCCATCATAAGGTCAGAAGTGAGAATGTTCACTGATGATTGCACAGTGTTCAGTTCTGTTCGCAACTCCTCGGATGCTGCGTGCAGGCAAAGACTGCTTCATGAAGACCTGGACGACATTCAGACTTGAGCTAATAAGTAGCAAGTAACATTCGCACCACACAAGTGCCAGGCAATGACCATTTCCAACATGAGAGAGTCTACCCATCTCCCTTTGCCATTCAACAACATTACCATTGTCTAAATCCCACCCACCATCAACATTCTGGTCACTTGTCCAGAAACTTAAGTGGACCAGCCACATAAACACTGTGGCTACATGAGCAGGTCAGGGGCTGGTATTCTGTGGCGAGTGTCTTACCTCCTGACTCCCCAAAGCCTCCCCAATATCTACAAGGCACAAGTCAGGAGTGTGATGGAATACTCTCCACTTGCCTGGATGAGTGCAGCTCCAACAACACTCGAGAAGCTCGACACCATCCAGGACAAAGCTACCCGCTTGATCGGCACGCTACCCACCACCTTCAACATTCACTCCCTCCACCACCGGCGCACCGTGGCTGCAGTGTGTACCATCTACAAGATGCACTGCAGCAACTTGCCAAGGCTTCTTCGGCAGCACCTCCCAAACCTGCGACCTCTACCACCTAGAAGGACAAGGGCAGCAGGCGCATGGGAACACCACCACCTCCACGTTCCCCTCCCAGTCACACACCATCCCGACTTGGAAATATATCACTGCTCCTTCATCGGTGGGTCTAAATCCTGGAAATCCCTAACAGCACTGTGGGAGCACCTTCACAACATGGACCGCAGCGGTTCAAGAAGACAGCTCACCACCATCTCAAGGGAAATTAGGGATGGACAATAAATGTTGGCCTTGCCAGCGATGCCCATATCCTGTGAATGAATTGGGGGAAAAAAGCCCCTCGAGCACGTTCCGCCATTCAATGAGATCACGGCTGATCTGTAACATCCATATTTCGTAATATGTTTGGTGAACAAAAATCTATCAACCTCAAATTTAAAATTAACAATTGACGTAGCATCAACGGTCATTTACGGAGGAGAGTTCCAAACTTCTACCACTCTTTGTGAGTAAAAATGTTTCCTCATTTCACTCCTGAAAGGCCTGGCTCTAACTGCTCGACAGATTGGATAGCATGGGTTTGTTTTCCTTGGAACAGAGGAGGCTGAGAGGAGACCTTATTGAGGTGTATAAAATAATGAGGGGCCTAGATATAGTGGATAGAAAGGGCCTATTTCCCTTAGCAGAGGGGTCAACAACCAGGGAGCAAAGATTTGAAGTAGTTGGTAGAAGGTTTAGAGGGGATTTGAGGGGAAATTTCTTCACCCAGAGGGTGGTGGGGGTCTGGAACTCACTGCCTGAAAGGGTGGTAGAGGCAGAAACCCTCACCACATTTAAAAAGTACTTGGATGTGCACTTGAAGTGCCGTAACCTCACTTTTATCCGCCAGTCTCAACTGTTACCAGCAACAGGAATACCTCATTTATCTCAATCTGAGTTACCTCGGTGCACTGAGTGTAACCCCCCAGGATTTTGATGCATAAACGCCACTGGTTGTCAGTTACGTAAATTTCAATTCCAACTTCCCTATCTTCTCTAAAGTTCTTCAACATATTGTCGCCTCACAGATTTGTGCCCATCTCTCCCGCAACTCCCTGTTTGAATCTCTCCAATCAGATTGCCACCCCTCCCAGAGCACCGAAACAGCCCTAACCAAAGTCACAATCGGCCTGCCGTGTAACTATGACCATGGTATATTACCTCTCCTTGACCCCTCTACAGCCTTTGACGTGGTTGGTCACACTGTCTTCCTCCAACGCCACTCCTGCATTGTCGGGCTGCGTGAGATTGCTCAGTTCCAATCTTGCCTATCCAATCATACCCAGAACATCTTTACAAACGGCTTCTCTTCCCATCCTCCCATCATCATCATAGGCAGTCCCTCAAAATTGAGGAAGACTTGCTTCCACTCCAAAAGTGAGTTCTCAGGTGACTGAACAGTCCAATACGAGAACCACAGTCCCTGTCACAGGTGGGACAGACAGTGGTTGAAGGAAAGGGAGGGTGGGACTGGTTTGCCGCACGCTCCTTCCGCTGCCTGCGCTTGCTTTCTGCATGCTCTCGGCAATGAGACTCGAGGTGCTCAGCGCCCTCCCGGATGCTCTTCCTCCACTTAGGGCGGTCTTTGGCCAGGGACTCCCAGGTGTCAGTGGGGATGTCGCACTTTATCAAGGAAGCTTTGAGCGTGTCCTTGAAACGTTTCCTCTGCCCACCTCGGGCTCGTTTGCTGTGTATGAGTTTCGAGTGGAGCGCTTGCTTTGGGAGTCACGTGTCTGGCATGCGGACAATGTGGCCTGCCCAGCGGAGCTGGTCGAGTGTGGTCAGTGCTTCGATGCTGGGGATGTTGCCTCCCATTTGCCACCATTGTTAAACTTCAGCTCATCCAAAACTTTACTTTCACCAAGGCTTGCTTGCCCATTACCCCTGTTCTGACTGAACTTCATTGACTCCTGAACCCCCAACACCTCAAATTGAAATCCCTCCATGGACTTGCCATTCCTCCTCCAGAACTATCCATTCTTTTGACTCTGGCATCATGTGCCCCCTGCCCCCAACCTTCTCCCCGCCAATAGCCACTGCGTTTTCAGCTGCCTCAGCCACATGGTCTAGAATTCTCACCATAAACCCTTCTGCCTCAATCTCCTCCTTTTAAGACCCTCGTTTTAAAAATCCTGCCTTTCTGACCAAACTTTTGGTCAGCTCAGCTAATCGCTCTTTTTGGTTTGGCACCAATTTTCTCTTTGGTCCTTCCTGACCCATTGGGATTGAGGCATGCGCATCATCTCAAGCGCTGCCCTGGGTGGGATCACCTCAGCACAGCATAGGAACTGAAATCTGGGATCTCATGTGGCTCAATCATTTTCCCTCCGAGCCATTCAGGGAGTTTGCTGCTATTTCTTTCTTGTGCTGTGTGTGAGCTCATGTTTGTCAGTTAATAAATTGCAAAACGATGGCTGTAGCAAGTTACAAAATAAGCCGTATGTACTCTTCAACCTGAAAATAAATGCAAGGTACCCCAGAATTTTACATGATTGAAATTAAGTCAATCGGTCCAAGTCAGCATGGATTTATGAAAGGGAAATCATGCTTGACAAATCTTCTCGAATTTTTTGAGGATATAACTAGTAGAGTGGACAAGGGAGAACCAGTGGATGTGGTGTATTTGGACTTTCAAAAGGCTTTTGACAAGATCCCACACAAGAGATCGGTGTGCAAAATTAAAGCACATGGTATTGGGGGTAATGTACTGACGTGGATAGAGAACTGGTTGACAGACAGGAAGCAAAGAGTAGGAATAAACGGGTCCTTTTCAGAATGGCAGGCAGTGACTAATGGGGTACCACAAGATTCAGTGCTGGGACCTCATCTATTTACAATATACATTAATGATTTAGATGAAGGAATTGAATGTAATATCTCCAAGTTTGCAGATGACACTAAACTGGGTGGCAGTGTGAGCTGTGAGGAGGATGCTAAGAGGCTGCAGGGTGACTTGGACAGGTTAGGTGAGTGGGCAAATGCATGGCAGATGCAGTATAATGTAGATAAATGTGAGGTTATCCACTTTGGGGGAAAAAACAGAGATGCAGATTATTATCTGAATGGTGACAGATTAGGAAAAGGGGAGGTGCAACGAGACCTGGGTGTCATGGTACATCAGTCATTGAAAATTGGCATGCAGGTACAGCAGGCGGTGAAGAAGGCAAATGGCATGTTGGCCTTCATAGCGAGAGGATTTGAGTTTAGGAGCAGGGAGGTCTTACTGCAGTAGTACAGGGCCTTGGTGAGGCCACACCTTGAATATTGTGTTCAGTTTTGGTCTCTGAGGAAGGACATTTTTGCTATTGAGGGAGTGCAGTGAAGGTTCACCAGACTGATTCCCGGGATGGCAGGACTGACATATGAAGAAAGACTAGATCGGCTAAGCTTATATTCACTGGAATTTAGAAGAATGAGAGGGGATCTCATAGAAACATATAAAATTCTGACGGGATTGGACAGGTTAGATGCGGGAAGAATGTTCCCGATGTTGGGGAAGTCCAGAACCAGGGGTCACTGTCTAAGGATAAGGGGTAAGCCATTTAGGACTGAGATGAGGAGAAACTTCTTCACTCAGAGAGTTGTTAACCTGTGGAATTCCCTGCTGCAGAGAGTTGTTGAGGCCAGTTCATTGTATATATTCAAGAGGGAGTTAGATATGGCCCTTACGGCTAAATGGATCAAGGGGTATGGAGAGAAAGCAGGAAAGGGGTACTGAGGTGAATGATCAGCCATGATCTTATTGAATGGTGGTGCAGGCTCGAAGGGCTGAATGGCCTACTCCTGCACCTATTGTCTATGTAAGTCAAAATATTAAGTTTTGTATGTTTCACACTTCTGGTACAAGTGAGGATACTGAGTACCTGGATTTATAAAATGTCATTCCATTAAGATTGCCCACCACCTACAAGGCTCAAGTCAGGAGTGTAATGGAATATTCCCCACTTGCTCGGCTGGGTTCACTTGTAACAACACTCAAGCTCAGCATCATTAGAGCAGAGCAGTTTTCTTGATTGCTGCCTTTGCCGCTGGACTCAGTATCCACCCCCTCCAGCACCGATGCACTGTGGCTGCAGTGTGTACAATCTACAGGTGCATTGCAGCAACACATCAAGCCCCATAACCTCTATCACTGAGTACAAGAGAAGCAGCATCATGGGAACACCATCACATTTAACGTTACCTCCAAGTCACACCTCATCCTGACTTGGCCATAAATCCCTGCAGTTACTCCATTGTTGCTCGGTCAATACCTTGGAACTCCCTACCTAACAGCACCGTGCGAGCACCATCGCCTTGAGGACTGCAGCAGTTCACCACTTTCATCACCACCTTCTCGGGACAATTGGGAATGGGCAATAAATGCAACCTTGCCAGTGGCGTCCACATCCCAACAACAAATTACTCTGGTTCGTTGCTGATTAACCGTTACTGGCTCTGTACATTTGTAATAGTATTTGGTGCTTTCTAGAGTTGTTTAAAGTTGGTGAGGGTGGTGCCGCAAGTGGAGAAGGCCTTGGTTCTGACTGCAAGAGTTCTGGTCAGACCACTTGCTCCCAGTCCTGGGTGCTGTCGTTGCCATCCTCCTTAGCCTGCAGCATGACAGGGAAAGAGAGCAGAGGCAGCAAAGAAGAGAACAAGCTGCTCACAGAAGGAACGAAAGAAAGACTTGCATTTATATAGCGCCTTTCATGACCACCAGACGTCTTAAAGCGCTTTACAGCCAATTAAGCACTTTTGGAGTGTAGTCACTGTTGTAATGTAGGAAACGGGCAGCCAATTTGCGCACAAATAACTTCTTCTTTACAGGCGGTCACTCGTAACGAGGATGACTTGCTTCCATACCAAAAAGGGATGAGTTCACAGGTGTTTCAATAAAGGATCTAATATTCCAGATCCCGAACTGCATGTTGAAGGGTGGAAGATGCCTGTGCGTGGATTTTTTTAACGTGTGGTGACCGTTGCACACCAGCCACCACCCGGGCTTGACAGAGCTAGGTCTTGGTCCAGTGGCAGGGATTAAGCAAGACGACTGGAGACCAGCTCTGCTGCACGGACCTAGTGCGCGCACATATTGCAGTGTGGGCTGGCCCAGGGCCCTCGCCTCTCCTGGGCCCCAACCTCGCCGCTCCTGTGTTCTGATCTCGCCAGTCTAGCTATACCTGCCCACGCTCAAATCAGCAACCTGGATAATGGTGATGTCCAATCCCAACAATAACAACAACGACGTGATAATGAACAGATAATCTGTTTTAGTGATGTTGATTGAGGGATAAATATTAGCCAGGACATCGGGGATAGGGCCCTGCTCTTCTCCAAAAGAGTGCCGTGGGATCATTTACGTCCACCTGAGAGAGCAGATGTTTCACGTCTCATCCAAAAGACGGCACCTCTGACAGTGCAGCACTCCCTCAGCACTGCACTGCAGTGTCAGCCTAGATTTATGTGCTCAACTCCCTGGAGTGAGGCTTGAACCCACCACCTTCTGATTCAGAGGCAAGAGCACTACCCACTGAGCAACAGCTGACACTGAGGAGGAAGGGAGGAGGCAACCAGCACATCCTGTCTCCGGCTGGGCTGTCCTTGATCGCCTTATTCGACAACAATTCCACTGAACACAACCCCAAATCTCCATTGTACAACAGTCACACACTTCCAATCCCTCTGTTCCAGACCATCACAGCCTCCTCTTAGTCACATTGCTGAAATAAAAGCTAAAGAAACATTCCAATACTATTTTATACATCAATCAATCCAATATTACAGAACAAAGTCAAATCACCCTTGTGCATTCCCTTAGTGCCTGTCTTCTGTGTGTCTTTGCCTGTTCTGGTGCTCCGACGAGGTGCTACCCCAGTGATGCAGCAAGGCTGGTGGGAGGCTGCTGACTTTCAGTGGCGGAGACTGCAGATGGCCTTGCAGGGCGACCTCGAGCAGCTCTGGGCCCAGATGCCCGGCTCCAAGACTGCAGCACCTCGGCCTGGGCAGCAGCAGTCTGGGCTGGCTGCCACCAGCAAGGGCACTGGCAGTGGTGGGAGTCTGAATGCCGGCATCCTGAGATTGGACAGCAGGTTCGTGCTCCGCAATCCGAGCCATCTTTTGCTGGACTGCTGTGACACCCTGCAAGTCCCTTTCTGCTCTAGTAGACGCACTCTCAATGGCAGCAGTCTGAGCTTTGCGTGGCAGCAAGCTGGGCCTGCATGAGAGCAATATGAGTTTGCATGGCAGCAGCACTTGGGCATTGGGTGGCTTCTGCTTGTGCTGCAGAGACATCGGCCATCGCTGCATGATGGTTGGGTCCACAAGTGCGCTGGTGGAGTTGCCCATCACTTCAACGCTGGAAATCATGGGCTGAGGAATTGTATTCCACCACAATCTGTAACCTCATGGCTCGGCATATCCCTCACTCTATCATTACCATCAAGCCCGGGGACCAATCCTGGTTCAATGAGGAGTGCAGAAGAGCATGCCAGGAGCAGCATCAGGCATACCTAAAAATGAGGTGCTAACCTGGGGAAGCTGCAACACAGGGCTACATGCATGCTAAACAGCGGAAGCAGCATGCTATAGACACAGCTAAGCAATCCCACAATCAACAGATCAGATAAAAGCTCTGCAGTCCTGCCACATCCAGTTGTAAATGGTGATGGACAATTAAGAGGAGGAAGCTCCGTGAATATCTCCATCCTCAGTGATGGCGGAGCTCAGCACACAAGTGCAGAAGACAAGGCTGAACCAACTTCAGCCAAAAGTGCTGAGTGGATGATCCATATCAGCCTCTTCCTGAGGTCTCCACCATCACAGACGCCAGTCTTCAGCCAATTCGATTCAATCCACGTGATAATCAAGAAACGGCTGAGCGCATTGGATACAGCAAAGGTTTTGGGACCGAACAACATCCCGGCTGTCGTGCTGAAGACCTGTGCTCCAGAACAACCTGCGCCTGTAGCCCAGCTGTTTCAGTACAGCTACAACACTGGCATCTACCCAACAATGTGGAAAACTCCCAGCTATGTCCTGTCCATAAAAAGGACAAATCCAATCTGGCCAATTACGGCCCATCAGTCTAGTCTCAATTATCAACACAGTGATCAGAAGGTGCCATCGACAGTGCTATCAAGCAGCAATTACTCACCAATAACCTGCTCACCGATGCTCAGTTTGGGTTCCGCTAGGACTACCCGGCTCCAGACCTCATTACAGCCTTGGTCCAAACATGGACAAAAGAGCTGAATTCCAGAGGTGAGGAGAGTGTGACTGCCCTCGACATCCAGGCAGCATTTAACCGAGTGTGGAATCAAGGAGCCCTCGTAAAACTGAAGTCAATTTGAATCAAGGGGAAAACTCTCCACTGGCTGGAGTCATACCCAGCACAAAGGAAGATGGTTGTGGTTGTTGGTGGTCAATCATTCCAGCCCCAGGACATCGCTGCAGGAGTTCCTCAGCGCAGTGTCCTAGGCCCCACCACCTTCAGCTGCTTCATCAATGACCTTCCCTTCATCATAAGGTCAGAAGTAGGGATGTTTGCTGATGATTGCACAGTGTTAAGCTTTATTCTCAACTCCTCAGATAATTAAGGAGTCTATGCCCGCAAGTAGCAAGACCTGGACGACATTCAGGCTTGGGCTGATAAGTGGCATGTAATATTTGCAGCACACAAGTGCCAGGCAATGCCTATCTCCAACAAGCAAGAGTCTAACCACCACCCCATGACACTCAACGGCACTACCATCGCCAAATCCCCCACCATCAACATCCTGGGGGAGGTCACTATTGACCAGAAACTTAACTGGACCAGCCACATAAATACGGTAGCAACAAGAGCACATCAGAGGCTGGGTATTCTGCGATGAGTGTCTCACCTCCTGACCCCATAGCCCTTCCACCAGCTACAAGGCACAAGTCAGGAGTGTGATGGAACACTCTCCACTTGCCTGGATGAGTGCAGCTCCAACAACACTCAAGAAGCTCGACACCATCCAGGACAAAGCAGCCCGCTTGATTGTCACCCCATCCACCACCTTCAACATTCACTCCCTCCACCACCGGCACACCGTGGCTGCAGTGTGCACCATCTACAAGATGCACTGCAGCAACTCGCCAAGGCTTCTACCGCCTAGAAGGACAAGGGCAGCAGGCGCGTGGGAACACCACCACCTCCACGTTCCCCTCCCAGTCACACACCATCCCGACTTGGAAATATATCGTCCGTTCCTTCATCGTCGCTGGGTCACAATCCTGGAATTCCCTCCCTAACAGCACTGTGGGAGCACCTTCACCACAAGGACTGCAGCAGTTCAAGAAGGCGGCTCACCACCACCTTCTCAAGGAGCAATTAGGGATGGGCAATAAACGCTGGGCCTTGCCAGCGACGCCCACATCCCATGAACAAATTTTTTTAAAAGCCTTGCACCAGCGTGAGCATCCTGCAGAGTATTCAGCCACTCAACAGCTCGTTCAACGCTGAGCCGAATGCCACAATCACGATAATCAGCAGGCAACACACTAACTTTGTGCTGCTTGCATTGCATGAAACAGGCATTGCGATCCCCACGCCCGTTTTTTGGGGCAAACAAATTTCCTGCCGAAAGTTTTAAAAATGGAAGAATTGTCTGAGGTGTTCAATTGATGAATAACGGTGACCATGCTTAAGAAGTATTTCATTGGCTGTAAAGTGTTTTGGGACGTCCTTAGGTTGCGAAAGGCGCTGTAGAAATGCAAGTCCTTTTTTTACTTCAGAAGCTCTCTCCACAGAGCCGACTCATGGACCGAGTCTGTAGCAGTTGGTGTAGCAAAATTGAATGGCTGTGGACAGGAAGTGTGTGCCTTTACACAAGGTTTCAGCATGGTGTGTAGGTGGTGATTATTGTGTCAAGGGATGCTGCTGCAATCACATTAATGTTACACAATCTGCTTTACAGATCAAACAATTACATAACTTTTCTAACATTTCCCAAACTCATTGAAACATACAAGATTCTGAGGTGGAGTTACAGGATAGATACTGAGAAGTTGTTTCCCCGGGCTGGAGAGTCTAGAACCAGGGGGCACAGTCTCAGGATAAGGAGTAGGCCATTTAGGATTATATTGAGGAAAAATGTCTTTACTCAGTGGGTGGTGGATCTTTGGAATTCTCTACCCCGGAGGGCTGTGGATGCTCAGTCGTTGAGTATATTCAAGACTGAGATCGATGGATTTTTAGACACTATGGGGCGGATTTTCGGGTCCTCTCCACTCTGTTTTTCGCCCAGGAGCAGCGGCAATGGCGGGGGTGAGGTGTTCTGGGTGGGCGGTCAGCCTCCAGCGCCTCGCAGCGATCCTCGGGTCCGATTTAGCGGTGGCGCGGAGCAACACCGCCCAGAAGAACTGTGCCCGGTGTGTGCAACGCCTCTGGTTGCGACACCGGCGCGAATTGTGACTCCCGCCCGCCCAGCAGCGCGCCCCGCAGTGGACGCCTGGGAAATCGGGGCGGTCCCACCATCCCTTGCAGCGGAGAGGTGAGTAATGGACTCCTGAGGTCAGTGTGAGTGTTTTTCCTTTTAATTTTTTTTGCGATTTGTGTTGTGATGGCATGGGCAATGTTTTAGGAATTATTTGGGCAGGGGGGGTTACCCCCCAGGCGTCTCTGGGCGCGCTCCTGGCCCAGCTCTTTAGCTCGGAAGTTTCCTATGCTTGCGCCCAAGAGAGCTGTACAACGCCTCCCTTAGCGCTGCACCCCCTGACTTAGGGCCCAGCTGCTCGATGTTACTGACTAAGGCGCAAACTGTTCCCAGGAGCTAACTTTACCGCCCGGCCGCCATTACCGACCCAAAACATTAAAGCCGAAAATCCAGCCCTAAGGGTATCAAGGGATATGGGGATCGGCGGAAAAGTGGAGTTGAGGTAGAAGATCAGCCATGATCTTATTGAATGGCGGAGCATGTTCGAGAGATTGAGTAGACTGGGCCTATATTCTTTAGAGTTTAGAAGAATGAGAGGTGATCTCATTGAAATGTACAACGTTCTTCTAGCGCTTGACGGGGTAGATGCAGGGAGGGTGTTTCCCCCCGGGCTGGGGAGTCTAGAACCAGGGATCACAGTCTCAGGATAAGAGGTTGGCCATTTAGGACGGAGCTGAGGAGAAACTCCTTCACTCAGAGGGTGGTGAATCTTTGGAATTCTCTGCCCCAGAGGGCTGTGGAGGCTCAGTCGTTGAATATATTCAAGGCTGAGATCGATAGATTTTTGAATATTAAGAAATCGAGGGATATGGGGATCGGGCGGGAAAGTGGAGTTGAGGTCGAAGATCAGCCGTGATCGTATTGAATGGTGGAGCAGGCTCGAGGGGTCGTGTGGCCGACTCCTGCTCCTAATTCTTGTGTTCTTATGGTCAATTTATCAAATCTTAAAGTTGAAGTAAATTGAGCACTATTAACTGAACTATTCAACAGGCGTGAGTGAATTATTGACTGATTCATGTTGTCTTTGTTTCAGTTGACGAAGAAAGCCCTTTCACTGATTGTGTAAGTAAGAATCTAAATTTAACTTGTGCAAAGCTTGTTTCAGGTGAGTTATCTGAAATTGAAAGGATTAGTTAGCTTTAAAATGGTGGGCAGGATTAATGGAAAGTGATACAGAATTTACGAAAAAAAACATCAGACTAATCAAGCCCAATCCATCCAGAAAAAGACGAAAATAAATTGCATCAATTCAGGGAAAATTGGAAATTCAGCTCTAACACCCCAGGAATAAACGGTCTTGCATTTATATAGCAACTTTAACGTCTGCAGGATGTCCCAAAGTGCTTCACAGGCAATGAAGTACTTTCAAATGTTGAAATGTAGGTCAAGATGGCAGGCAATTTGTGCATAGCAAGGTCCTCCAAACGGCAATGACTGACTAACTGATAACCAAATAATCTATTTTAGACATTGGTTGAGGGATTAATGTTGGCCAGGACACTGGGAAAACTTCTCTGCTCATCTTCTAATAGTGCCATGCGATCTTTAACATCCACTTGGGCGGGAAGATAAGGTCTTGATTTAGATTTAATATCTCATCCGAAAGACATGCTCTGACAATGCAGCAATCCCTCAGCGCTGCATTGGAGTGTCAGCCTAAGTTATGGGCTCAAGTCTCTGGAGTAGGGTTCGAACCCGCGACCTTAGAGATGAAAGTTGTCATGTTTGTAACTACAATGTAACACCACTGTATTACTGTATACACTCAACTTAGATGCACACCTTGACCACAGGGGTGAACTTGTGGGAGACACTCCCTACCTGACCACACAGGAGGTCCCACGCAGGGTCACCACTTCTGGAATCCTGTAATAAAGAGCTAAGGTCACAAAGTGGCCTTGTCTCTGAAATGTGCCTCGTGTGGTTTAATGCTGTAGAGTAAGGACTTTGGCGATGAGAAACGGGAATCCACGACCCACGAGAATGGCCACCGGTAGCACAGAGGAACGGTACTGTGTTGGGGAAGACTGGGACGATTTTGTCAAAGGGCTTCAGCAAAGCTTTGTCACGAAAGACTGGCTGGGGGATGCAGCGGCCGACAAGCGACGGGCTCATCTCCTGACCAGCTGCGGGCCAAAGACTTATGCGCTCATGAAGGACTTACTGGCACCCGAAAAGCCGTCGGGCAAAACCTTTGAAGAGCTTAGCAAATTAATCGGGGAGCACCTCAAACCAGCGAGCAGCATACACATGGCCCGACACAGATTCTACACCCACCAACGTCGTGAAGGACAGAGCATACCGGACTTCGTAGCGGACCTCCAGCATTTGGCCAGCCTCTGTAAGTTCACAGACGCCTGCAGGGGGGAGATGCTAAGGGAATTCTTTATCGAGGATTTCTGTCATGTGTGAATTTTTCGCAAGTTAATTGAGACCAAGGACTTGACCTTGGGAACGGCAGCGTTGTTAGCTCAAACTTTCATGGCAGGGGAGGAAGAGACGAAAATGATTTACGCGCGCAATTCTGCCTCTAACGCAGCGATGGATCAGGGAGTCAACACTATCAATGCTGCTCAGAGCCCCGCAGGCAGGCAAGGGCAGTCCGACATTTACCAAGCAGCAATAGACCCCAGAGCAGGACCTCAACAGAGACAATGGCAGGCTGAACGGATGTTCACGCCATCACAGTGGACAATGCGGCCCGGGATGGGGCCATTGACACCCACTAATAGGGTACTTAAGAGTAGTCAAAGGGACAGTCAGCATGGAATTCCTGGCCATAGTCCCTTTGTCCCCAACAATGGAAACTTTAACTCATGCTGGAGGTGTGGGGGAAAACACTCAGCCAGATCCTGAAGATTCCAACAGTTTGTCTGCAGAAACTACAATCTCAGTGGCCATTTAGCTCGAATGTGCAGAAAACCTGCAACCAGACTAATATATGAGACAGATGGACCAGAAGAGGGTTCTGTGAGGCAGGATGACTTTTGGGGCAAATCGATGGACGCCGAGGTTCAGCGGGTCCATGTGGCAAATATTCACAGTTCATACACCAAAACGCCACCAATGATGATGAGGGTTTTGTTGAATGGCATCCCTGGACACTGGGGCCAGCCAGTCACTCATGGGCATTCAGCAATTTGAGAAGCTGTGGCCACTCAAAGCCAGTCGACCCAAATTAGAACGTATTGAGACACAATTATGGACTTACACCAAAGAAATCATTCCGGTGCTAGGCAATGCAATGATGCCTGTCACACACAATGGATTAGTGAAACCGGCTGCCACTCTGGATTGTCCTGGGCAATGGTCCCGCACTGTTGGGGAGGAGCTGGTTAGCCAAGATGAACTGGAAATGGGGGAATGTTCACGCAATGTCCTCGGTGGAGCGAAGTTCGTGCTCACAAGTCCTACAACAATTCGAGTCACGATTCCAACTGGGCGTCGGGACTTTCAAAGGCACTAAAGTAGTGATATACACATCACCCCGGACGCCAGGTCAGTGCACCACAAAGCCAGAGCGGTGCCGTATGTGATGAAGGAAAAAATCGAGAGCGAATTGGACCAGCTGTTGCGAGAGGGCATCATCTCGCCTGTTGAATTCAGCGACTGGGCGAGCCCCATCGTTCCCGTTCTAAAAGCGGATGGCTCTGTCAGGATCTGTGACGACTACAAGGCCACCATCAATCGGGTGTCCCTACAAGATCAATACTCGCTCCCAAGAGCGGAGGACCTCTTTGCCACGCTGGCAGGCGGCAAGCTGTTCACCAAGTTGGACCTCACTTCAGCCTATATGACCCAGGAACTGGCCGACGAACCTAAACTACTGACCACCATCACCACGCACAAGGGATTGTTTGCGTATAACAGGTGCCCGTTTGGCATTTGATCAGCAGCCGCAATTTTTCAACGTAACATGGAAAGCCTGCTTAAATCCATTCCAGGAACGATCGTTTTCCAGGATGATTTCCTCATCACGGGTCAAGACACCGAGGAACACCTCCACAACCTGGAGGAGGTGCTACGCCGACTGGACCGGGTAGGCCTGCGACTCAAGAAGTCTAAATGCATGTTTTTAGCTCCTGAGGTTGAGTTTCTGGGCAGGAGAGTTGCTGCAGATGGGATTCGGCCCACCGAATCCAAAACAGCCGATTTGACGAGCACCCAGGCCCTGCAACACATCGGAGCTGCGTTCATTCCTGGGACTGTTGAACTATTTCGGGAACTTTCTGCCGAACTTGAGCACGTCGTTGGAGCCGCTACACGTGCTCCTGCGTAAGGGTTGCGATGGTTTTGGGGGGACCGTCAGGAACGGGCTTTTGATCGGGCGCGAAACCTACTTTGTTCAAACAAGTTGTTGACCCTGTAGAACCCCTGTAAACATTTAGTTCTGACATGTGATGCATCGTCCTATGGGGTTGGGTGCGTGTTGCAGCAGGGTAATGCTGAAATGCTGAGGGTCAGCTACAACCTGTGGCTTATGCCTCCAGGTCGTGCTCTCAAGCAGAACGGGGATATGGGATGGTCGAGAAGGAAGCGCTTGCATGTGTCTATGGTGTAAAAAAAATGCATCAGTACCTCTTCGGTAGTAAGTTTGAATTAGAGATGGAGCACAAGCCACTCACATCCCTGTTGTCATACAGCAAGGCTGTCAATGCTAACGATCAGCTCGCATACAGCGGTGGGCTCTCACTCTAGCTGCTTATGACTACTCCATCCGGCACCGGCCCGGCACTGAAAACTGCGCTGACGCGCTCAGCAGGCTCCCACTGGCCACCACCGAGGGGGCAGTTGAGCAAAGCGCCGAGATGGTCATGGCTGTCGATGCCTTTGACAGTGCAGGCTCCCCCATCACTGCCCGCCAGATCAAAATCTGGACAAACAGAGATCCCCCTCCTATCCCTGATTAGGAAATGTGTCCTGACTGGGGATTGGGCGCCCGCACACGGAGTATGCCCTGAGGAGGTCAAACCGTTCCACAGGCGGATGGATGAGCTCTCCATCCAAGCCTACTGCCTACTATGGGGCAGCCGGGTAGTCATGCCCCAGAAGGGCAGGGAGGCATTCATCAGGGAACTCCACAGCGAGCACCCAAGCATTGTGATGATGAAGGCCATTGCCCGGTCACACTTTTGGTGGCCTGGAATTGACTCAGACCTGGAACACTATGTTCGCAGGTGCACGACCTGTGCCCAACTGGGTAATGCCCCTAGGGAGGCCCCGTTCAGCCCGTGGCCCTGGCCCACCAAGCCATGGTCACGCATTCACGTTGACTACGCGGGCCCGTTCATGGGGAAGATGTTCCTCATTGTAGTAGGTGCGTACTCAAAATGGATCGAATGCATCATCCTGAATTCATACACGTCATCCACCACTGGAAAGCCTACGTGCGATCTTTGCAACCCATGGCTTGCCGGACATCCTGGTTAGTGATAATGGCCTGTGTTTCACGAGCTATGAATTCCGGGAGTTTATGTCGGGCAATGGCATCAACCACGTCAGGACTGCAGCGTTCAAGCCGGCCTCCAATGGCCAGGCGGAACGGGCAGTCCAAATCATTAAGCAAGGTATGCTCAGAATACAAGGACCCGCCCTACAATGCCGCCTATCGCGCCTCCTGCTGGCCTATAGATCCCGCCCGCACTCACTCACGGGGGTTCCGCCCGCAGAGCTACTCATGAAACGGACACTCAAAACTCGGTTGTCCCTCATCCACCTAGTCCTGACCGACATAGTTGAGCGCAAGTCACAAAACGAGTACCATGACCGTAACTCAAGGGGGAGATGTATAGAAATAAATGATCCTGTATTCGTCCTCAATCACGCCATGGGGCCTAAATGGCTTGAGGATACTATAATTGACAAAGAGGGGAATAGGGTCATCGTGGTAAAACTCAACAATGGCCAGATATGCCGTAAGCATGTGGACCAAGTAAAAAAAAAGGTTCAGCATAGACACGGAGGAACCTGAAGAAGACCACGAGATGGAGCTCACACTACTGCCAGCGAACGTGCAACAAAAGCAATCAAAAGAATGCACAGTCCCTGAGGTCAGCCCTGACAGGCCGGAATCACCACAGGTGACAGACACTCACGTCAGTGTCCAACAACCAGAGCCCCAATTGCGGCACTCCACGAGGGAGCATGGATCACCTGAAAGACTAAACCTATGATCCCAGTAAGACTTGGGGGGGGGGGGGGGGGGAGGGTGATGGTGATGTCATGTATGTAACTACAATGTAACACCACTGTATTACTGTATACACTCAACTTAGATGTACACCTTGACCACAGGGGGTGAACTTGTGGGAGACACTCCCTACCTGACCACACAGGTATATAAAGGGAGGTCCCACGCAGGAATCCTGTAATAAAGAGTTAAGGTCACAGAGTGGCCTTGTCCCTGGAATGTGCCTTGTGTGGTTTCATGCTGTAGAGTAAGGACTTTACAAAAGTGTTGCCTTTGAACCAAGGTTTGAAATCCAAGACAATCAAGGGAGGCTCCAGGAGACTTTTATAACCCAAAGCCTCCTAATCCCAGCAAACTAATGATTGTTTATCTGGGCATGGCCTCTTCACGCGGGAATATGCCAAGTTCCCCTTTAAAGAACTGCAGCCAGTCCATACCCAGTTTCAGAAGTCAGTCCTAGAGGGCAATGGCTCTCTGAAAATAAATACTTCCCAGAATCTAGCTTAATATTCAAATTCCAGAAAAACATCAGCATGACAGAAAATCCCAAGGAAACTGGTTTCAATGAAAAACAAGCCGGAACAATGAACATAGATGACTTCATGAGGTTGCTCCATGGTTTCAATTCACAAGGAATCACTTCTTGTGAGATCATTGTTTCCACAACTTAGGTCTGATCATGAATGAAAAGATAGTCTTGTTACAAGCCCTTTTGGAACTTTTTTTGCTATATTGAAAATGATTTTGCAATCATTTGGAACAGGTTTAGTTTGGATTTGGGTCAAAACAGATACAAGTAATCAAAACTGAGCATTGACCTCTTTTGCACACAACCACAATTGAATGTAATGTCAGCTGTAGCTCAGTGGGTAGCACACTCGCCTCTGAATCAGAAGATTGTGGGTTCAAGTCCCACCCCAGGTACTTGAGCACATAAATCTAGGCTGACATTCCAGGGCAGTGCTTGAGGGAGTGCTGCACTGTCGGAGGGGTAGTACTGAGGGAGTGCTGTACTGTCGGAGGGGCAGTACTGAGTGAGCGCCGCACTGTCGGAGGGGTAGTAGTGAGGGGCAGTTCGGAGGGGCAGTACTGAGGGAGTGTCGGAGGGGCATTACCGAGGGAGTGCTGCACTGTCGGAGGGGCAGTACGGTGGGAGTGCTGCACTGTCGGATGAGATGTAAACCGAAATTCCATCTGCCTGTTCAGGTGGATGTAAAATATACCTATTTCGAAGAAGAGCAGGGGAGTTCTCCCTGGTGTCCTGGCTAATATTTATCCATCAATCAACATAACAAAAACAGATTATCTGGTCATTATTACATTTGTGGGAGTTGCCCACATTATAACAGTAACTACACTCCAAAAGTACTTAATTGGCTGTAAAGTGCTTTGAGACGTCTGGTAGTTGTGAAAGGTGCTATATAAATGCATTTCTTTCCTTCCTTCCTCTGTGCCTAATCCATGCCCTCTAGTCTTATTCTCTTTATCGATTTCAAATAACTCATCCAAGCAGGCTAAGACTGAGGTTGTAACTAGCAGAATAGATAAAGGGGAACCAGTGGCTGTGGTGTATTTGGATTTTCAGAAGGCATCTGATAAAGTGCCATCCCAGAGGTTACTAAACAAAATTAGGACTCATGGATTTGGGGTAACCCCAAATTCACCAGACTGCACTATCCACAATAAAAGACAAGTGGCGTGACTTGTTCCTGAGGTAAGGCTACGATTAGATTCCTCGGGAACATGTTTGAAATGAGATTGTAGTGTATTTACTTCATGGGTTCTTTACTTAAGAATTTACAGCAACACATTTGCTGTAAAGAACGATCTGGTGTATTAGCAAAGGTTTAACAATCAAACTGAACCCGACCAGTTCATCCACCAGGCTCACAACTGCATGCCTCATCGTGGAGAACCTGAACTCAATTAACTGGGGTTTTATTGAGCCTTGTGATCATCACGTGACTGGCTAAGCCACTCACAGTACAATTATTTTGTTGTGAACAAATAAAACATTAAATCAAGTGCCCCCTGGGGGAGGGGAGGGGACACACACACTCCAAACACTTTCAAACAAGTGCCTTTTTGTTTTTTGGTTTTTTTTGAGGGCCCAAAAAACTCAAATTATACAAGTGTCCCCTGGCTAAAAGGCTGGGGGGCACTAAAACCGGCACAGTAAACAATTTAAACTTTAGACAAAAAACATCAAATTAAAATTTGGTTGCCGGGGGTGATGATGCACTCCAGTCCCTCCGGCGTCCACCTCTCGCGGAAGGCCGCGAGCGTACCGGTGGACACCGCGTGCTCCATCTCCAGGGACACCCTGGCTCGGATGTAACCGCGGAAGAGAGGCAGGCAGTCGGGCTGAACGACCCCCTCGACCACCCGCTGCCAGGATCGGCTGATGGCCCCCTTGGCCATACCCAGGAGCAGTCTTACGAGGCCTTCCGACCTGCCCGCTCCCCTCTGCACAGGGTGTCCAAAGATCAGGAGTGTGGGACTGAAGTGCAAGCAGAATTTTAGGAACAACCCCCTCAAATAATGGAAGAGGGGCTGCAACCTCGCACACTCCGTAAAAACATGGAACACGGACTCTTCCAGACCACAGAAATTGCAGGTGGCCTGGGAGCCTGTGAACCGACTTAAAAACCGATTGCACGGGAATGCTCCATGCACCACCATCCAGGCCAAGTCCCCAATAAATAGGGGAGGACTCCCGCTTAGAGTGCACTCCATTGGGGACCCCCACCTCCTCCGGACGGCAAGATGGTGCGCCATGGCGTGTCCGGACGGCAGACAAGGATGGCAAGGTGGAGAGTGTGCAGGAGCAGCCCGTACAGGAAACCCCTCCCTCCGCGCAGAACTGAAAGGCAAGGAGGGGATTTCCCCGAGGAGGCTCAAGTTGTGAGGCGCCGGCTCCCGAGGGAGGTTTCGGGGCTTGGGCAGCAGCTCTACAAACCTGTGAGCATACTCCCATTACAGAGATGATTGCGTTAATGTAACTTTCAAAGCCACTTAAATCTGGGCATAGGTTCAGTTGATACAAAATAACGATCCGTGTGCAATCTGTAAATGGGAAAGCCGTTTTATCAGAGAAGCTTACAGCACAGATGGAGGCCATTTGGCCCAGTGTACCTGTCCTGGCTCTGTGAAAGAGCGATCCGGTTAGTCCCACTGCCCCATGCCCTTTCCCCATAGCCCTGCACATTTTAGATCAGCCATGATCTCATTGAATGGCGGAGCAGGTTCGAAGGGCCTCCACCTGTTCCTATGTTCCTAATTTTCTCCCCTTCAAGTATTTATCTAATTTCCCTTCAGAAAGTCACCGTTGAATCTACTTCCACCGCCCTTTCAGGCAGCACGCTCCAGATCACAACAACTCGCTGCATAAAATAAAATAACATTTTAAAACAAAGTGAAGTAAGATTTTGGATAATAAACGACACTGGGATTTTATTAAGTGGAAATAGCCTTTAGGCCCAACAGGTCCATCCCTATGATTAAACTCCATTCCTCTGAACTATCTTTTCTCACCTTATCGCTCAGATAAAGCATACAAAACTAGCCTTTTAGCAGACTGACTGCAGGCTCTGGAAAATTGCTGTTTGCAAATGCCAAAATAAGAATAAAAGCACAGTAATAAAAGTATTTAATAACGGTACTCAAATGCCAAGAGTCAATATTACAGTATGAAACCCAAATAATTAAAATTAATACTAACATTACAGTAGTGATATATTAGTGTTTGTTTTATTAATTTAGGTTCAGTATTACTTTAATAAAGGGATTTTTGACATTTGAGTGCCTTTATTACTGTAATAGTATATTGTTGAAGACATTACTGGTACAGATGTGATGGTTGAAAGGCTTCCTGCTGTGCTGCAATTTCAATGATTCTACAGGTTAATGAGCGCGTGCGGATTATGGCCTTACAGAAACGTCTGTCGCCCGATTGGTATAACACGACCCCTGCTGGCTGTTGGAATATTTTCTGTATTTTGCAGCCCACTGTCCTGCAGATATCTCCTGTGAGAGGTGATTGGCTACCCCTGTTCTAACTCGCACCGAGTCCCGCTCACCCATCACCCCCTGTGCTCACTGCCCCGTGTCCTAACTCGCACCGAGTCCCGCTCACCCATCACCCCCTGTGCTCACTGCCCCGTGTCCTAACTCACACCGAGTCCTGCTCACCTATCACCCACTGTGCTCACTGCCCCGTGTCCTAACTCGCACCGAGTCCCGCTCACCCATCACCCCCTGTGCTCACTGCCTCGTGTCCTAACTCGCACCGAGTCCCGCTCACCCATCACCCCCTGTGCTCGCTGACCTACATTGGCTCCTGGTCAAGCAATGCCTCGATTTCAAAACTCTCATCCTTGTTTTCAAATCCCTCCATGGCCCTCGCCCTTCCCCATCTCTGTAATCTCCTCCAGCCCCACAACCCCCCGAGATGTCTGCGCTCCTCTAATTCTGCCCATCCCCGATTATAATCGCTCACCCATTGGTGGCCGTGCCTTCTGTTGCCTAGTCCCCAAGCTCTGGAACTCCCTCCATAAACCTCTCTGCCTCTCTTTCCTCCTTCAAGACGCTCCTTAAAACCTATCTCTGACCAAGCAATTGTTCACCTCCCTAACTTCTACTTATGCGGCTCGGTGTCAAATTTTTAATCTCATAATACTCCTGTGAAGCGCCTAGGGACATTTCACTACGTTAAAGGGGCTATGTAAATACAAGTTATTGTTTTATTGTAGCTTGACGTGCTCAGGAAGTTCAGTGATTAACAGCCGACTTTACTTGAAGGGTCATGTTCAGAAGCCGACTGGAAAGGCAGTGGTGCCTGCAGTAACAGAAGGAGAAAATGAGAAGAAAGTGGAGAGATCACAGATACAGCCGAAGAGGACAAGGTCAGTGGTCCAGAAATTGCAGCACAGGAGGCCATTCTGTCATTCAGGCCTGTGCTGCTGCTAACTATTCACTGGAACGGTCAACTCTAGACCCATTTGTGTACACTAATCCCATTATATATGCGATCTGTAAATGGTGTATACTGGTTAGATGTTTTTCCAAGGTCCTATATAGTGTCAGCTGTGGCTCAGTGGGTAGCACCCTTGTCTCAGAGTTAGCAGGTTGTGGGTTCAAGTCCTGCTCCAGCAACTTAAGCACAGAAATCTAGGCTGACATTCCCAGTGTAGTGCTGAGGGAATGCTGCAGTGTTGGAGGTGCTTTCTTTCGGATGAGGTGTCAGGTGGATGTAAAAGATCCCGTGGCACTCTTTTGAAAAAGAGCATGGGAGTTCTCCCCAGTGTCATAAGAACATAAGGAGCAGGAGTAGGTCCCTTGAACCTGCTCCGCCATTCAATAAGATAATGGCTGATCTGATTATGGGCTCAGCTCCACTTCCCCGCCCGCTCCCCATAACCCTTGACTCCCTTATCATTCAAAAATCTGTCTATCTCCGTCTTAAATATATTCAATGACCCAGCCTCCACAGCTCTCTGGGGCAGAGAATTCCACAGATTTACAACCCTCTGAGAGAAGAAATTCCTCCTCATCTCAGTTTTAAATGGGTGATCCCTTATTCTAGGACTATGCCCCCTAGTTCTATATTCCCCCACGAGGGGAAACATTCTCTCTGCATCTACCCTGTCAAGCCCCCTCATTATCTTATATGTCTCAATAAGATCACCTCTTATTCTTCTGAGCTCCTGTGAGTACAGGCCCAACCTACTCGACCTTTCTTCATAAGTCAACCGCTTCATCTCAGGAATCAACCGAGTGAACCTTCTCTGAACAGCCTCCAATGCAAGTATATCCCTCCTTAAATATGGAGATCAAAACTGTACACAGTACTCCAGGTGTGGCCTCACCAATACCCTGTACAGTTGCAGCAGGACTTCTCTGCTTTTATACTCTATCCCCCTTGCAATAAAGGCCAACATTCCATTTGCCTTCCTGATCACTTGCTGTACCTGCAGACTAACTTTTTGTGTTTCATGCACAAGTACCCGCAGGTCCCTCTGTACTGCAACTTTTGGTAATTTTTCTCCATTTAAATAATAATTAGCTTTTTTATTTTTTCTGCCCAAGTGGATAACCTCACACTTTCCAACATTATACTCCATCTGCCAAATTTTTGCCCACTCACTTAGCCTGTCTATATCCCTTTGCAGATTTTGTGTGTCCTCCTCACACATTGCTTTCCCACCCAGCTTTGTATCATCAGCAAACTTGGCTACATTACACTCGCACCCTTCATCCAAGTCACTAATATAGTTTGTAAATAGTTGAGGCCCCAGCACTGATCCCTGTGGCACCCCACTAGTTACTGTTTGCCAACCGGAAAATGACTTATTTATCCCAACTGTTTGTTTTCTGTTAGTTAGCCAATCCTCTATCCATGCTAATATATTACCCCCACCCAGTGAACTTTCATCTTGTGCAGTAACCTTTTATGTGGCACCTTATCGAATGCCTTCTGGAAATCCAAATACACCACATCCACTGGTTCCCCCTTATCCACCCTGCTCGTTACATCCTCAAAGAACTCTAGCAAATTTGTCAAACACGATTTCCCTTTCATAAAACCATGTTGACTCTGCTTGATTGAATTTTGCTTTTCCAAATGACCTGCTACTGCTTCCTTAAAAATGGACTCCAGCATTTTACCACCAACAGATGTTAGGCGAACTAGTCTATAGTTTCACTGTCTGCCTCCTTTTTTAAATAGGGGCGTTACATTTGTGGTTTTCCAATCCGCTGGGACCTCCCCAGAATCCAGGAAATTTTGGTAGATTATAACCAATGCATCCACCATCTCTGCAGCCACTTCTTTTAAGACCCTGGGGCCAATATTTATTCCCTCAACCAACATCACTAAAACTGGTCGTTATCACATCACTATTTGTGGGAGCTTGCTGTGCGCAAATTGGCTGCCGTGTTTCCTACATTACAATAATGACTACATTTCAAAAAGTACTTCATTGGCCGTAAAGCGCTTTGGGACTTCCGGTGGTCGTGAAAGGCGCTATAGAAATGCAAGTCTTTCTTGGTGTAGAGTGTGCCTTTTTTACCTTAATAATGTGCCATTGGTGACAGGACCTCACTTGCCACCAAGGCCACGTGCTCAGTGGAAAAGTGGCAGCAGTCTATTCTGCCTACACCTGCTCCCCCTGGTGGCCAAGTAAAGGGCATATACAGTAGACACCTCAAATCGCTGGAGAAATACCACCAACGATGTCTCTACAAGATCCTGCAAATTCCCTGGGAGGACAGACGCACCAACGTCAGTGTTCTCGCTTAGGCCAACATCCCCAGCATCGAAGCACTGACCACACTCAACCAAATCCGTTGGGCGGGCCACATCGTCCGCATGCCCGACACAAGACTCCCCAAAGCAAGCGCTCTACTCGGAACTCCTTCACGGCAAGTGTTCCCCAGGTGGGCAGAGGAAACGTTTCAAGGACACCCTCAAAGCCTCCTTGATAAAGTGTAACATTCCCACCGGCACCTGGGAATCCCTGGCCAAAGACCACCCTAAGTGGAGGAAGAGTATCCGGGAGGGCGCTGAGCACCTCGAGTCTCGTCGCCGAGAGCGTACAGAAATCAAGCGCTGGCAGCGGAAGGAGCGTGCGGCAAACCAGACACCCCACCCACCCCTTCCCTCAACCACTGTCTGTGACACCTGTGACAGACTGTAATTCCCGTATTGGACTGTTCAGTCACCCGAGAACTCACTTTTAGAGTGGAAGCAAGTCTTCCTATGGTGATGATTACCGGTATCAGGCTGTAGTGAATGGTACACGACCCAGAAGAAAAGCGGGCAGAAAACGATTTCCCAAATAGGCCAATACAGCATCTCAGCAGGACTTCAAGAATCCAAGTCTGTGTCGCTCCTGATATCATGAGACCCTCGTCTGGGGTTAACGTCACTGTCAGCCCTAGTCTGGGGTTAATGTCACTGTCAGCCCTAGTCTGGGGTTAATGTAACTGTCAGCCCTAGTCTGGGGTTAACGTCACTGTCAGCCCTAGTCTGGGGTTAATGTTACTGTCAGCCCTAGTCTGGGGTTAACGTCACTGTCAGCCCTAGTCTGGGGTTAATGTCACTGTCAGCCCTAGTCTGGGGTTAATGTTACTGTCAGCCCTAGTCTGGGGTTAATGTAACTGTCAGCCCTAGTCTGGGGTTAATGTCATTGTCAGCCCTAGTCTGGGGTTAATGTAACTGTCAGCCCTAGTCTGGGGTTAATGTTACTGTCAGCCCTAGTCTGGGGTTAACGTCACTGTCAGCCCTAGTCTGGGGTTAATGTTACTGTCAGCCCTAGTCTGGGGTTAACGTCATTGTCAGCCCTAGTCTGGGGTTAATGTTACTGTCAGCCCTAGTCTGGGGTTAATGTTACTGTCAGCCCTAGTCTGGGGTTAATGTTACTGTCAGCCCTAGTCTGGGGTTAATGTAACTGTCAGCCCTAGTCTGGGGTTAATGTTACTGTCAGCCCTAGTCTGGGGTTAATGTAACTGTCAGCCCTAGTCTGGGGTTAATGTTACTGTCAGCCCTAGTCTGGGGTTAATGTCACTGTCAGCCCTAGTCTGGGGTTAATGTTACTGTCAGCCCTAGTCTGGGGTTAATGTCACTGTCAGCCCTAGTCTGGGGTTAATGTTACTGTCAGCCCTAGTCTGGGGTTAATGTAACTGTCAGCCCTAGTCTGGGGTTAATGTCACTGTCAGCCCTAGTCTGGGGTTAATGTTACTGTCAGCCCTAGTCTGGGGTTAATGTTACTGTCAGCCCTAGTTGGGGTTAATGTCACTGTCAGCCCTAGTCTGGGGTTAATGTTACTGTCAGCCCTAGTCTGGGGTTAATGTCACTGTCAGCCCTAGTCTGGGGTTAATGTTACTGTCAGCCCTAGTCTGGGGTTAATGTTACTGTCAGCCCTAGTCTGGGGTTAATGTTACTGTCAGCCCTAGTCTGGGGTTAATGTTACTGTCAGCCCTAGTCTGGGGTTAATGTCACTGTCAGCCCTAGTCTGGGGTTAATGTTACTGTCAGCCCTAGTCTGGGGTTAATGTAACTGTCAGCCCTAGTCTGGGGTTAATGTTACTGTCAGCCCTAGTCTGGGGTTAATGTAACTGTCAGCCCTAGTCTGGGGTTAATGTTACTGTCAGCCCTAGTCTGGGGTTAATGTTACTGTCAGCCCTAGTCTGGGGTTAATGTAACTGTCAGCCCTAGTCTGGGGTTAATGTAACTGTCAGCCCTAGTCTGGGGTTAATGTTACTGTCAGCCCTAGTCTGGGGTTAATGTAACTGTCAGCCCTAGTCTGGGGTTAATGTTACTGTCAGCCCTAGTCTGGGGTTAATGTTACTGTCAGCCCTAGTCTGGGGTTAACGTCACTGTCAGCCCTAGTCTGGGGTTAATGTTACTGTCAGCCCTAGTCTGGGGTTAATGTCATTGTCAGCCCTAGTCTGGGGTTAATGTAACTGTCAGCCCTAGTCTGGGGTTAATGTTACTGTCAGCCCTAGTCTGGGGTTAACGTCACTGTCAGCCCTAGTCTGGGGTTAATGTAACTGTCAGCCCTAGTCTGGGGTTAATGTTACTGTCAGCCCTAGTCTGGGGTTAACGTCACTGTCAGCCCTAGTCTGGGGTTAATGTAACTGTCAGCCCTAGTCTGGGGTTAATGTTACTGTCAGCCCTAGTCTGGGGTTAACGTCACTGTCAGCCCTAGTCTGGGGTTAATGTAACTGTCAGCCCTAGTCTGGGGTTAATGTTACTGTCAGCCCTAGTCTGGGGTTAACGTCACTGTCAGCCCTAGTCTGGGGTTAATGTAACTGTCAGCCCTAGTCTGGGGTTAATGTTACTGTCAGCCCTAGTCTGGGGTTAATGTTACTGTCAGCACTAGTCTGGGGTTAACGTCACTGTCAGCCCTAGTCTGGGGTTAATGTCACTGTCAGCCCTAGTCTGGGGTTAATGTCACTGTCAGCCCTAGTCTGGGGTTAACGTTACTGTCAGCCCTAGTCTGGGGTTAACGTCACTGTCAGCCCTAGTCTGGGGTTAATGTTACTGTCAGCCCTAGTCTGGGGTTAATGTTACTGTCAGCCCTAGTCTGGGGTTAATGTTACTGTCAGCCCTAGTCTGGGGTTAACGTCACTGTCAGCCCTAGTCTGGGGTTAATGTTACTGTCAGCCCTAGTCTGGGGTTAATGTCACTGTCAGCCCTAGTCTGGGGTTAATGTAACTGTCAGCCCTAGTCTGGGGTTAACGTCACTGTCAGCCCTAGTCTGGGGTTAATGTTACTGTCAGCCCTAGTCTGGGGTTAATGTCACTGTCAGCCCTAGTCTGGGGTTAATGTTACTGTCAGCCCTAGTCTGGGGTTAATGTTACTGTCAGCCCTAGTCTGGGGTTAATGTTACTGTCAGCCCTAGTCTGGGGTTAATGTTACTGTCAGCCCTAGTCTGGGGTTAATGTAACTGTCAGCCCTAGTCTGGGGTTAATGTTACTGTCAGCCCTAGTCTGGGGTTAATGTTACTGTCAGCCCTAGTCTGGGGTTAATGTTACTGTCAGCCCTAGTCTGGGGTTAATGTTACTGTCAGCCCTAGTCTGGGGTTAACGTCACTGTCAGCCCTAGTCTGGGGTTAACGTTACTGTCAGCCCTAGTCTGGGGTTAATGTAACTGTCAGCCCTAGTCTGGGGTTAATGTCACTGTCAGCCCTAGTCTGGGGTTAATGTTACTGTCAGCCCTAGTCTGGGGTTAATGTTACTGTCAGCCCTAGTCTGGGGTTAACGTCACTGTCAGCCCTAGTCTGGGGTTAATGTTACTGTCAGCCCTAGTCTGGGGTTAACGTCACTGTCAGCCCTAGTCTGGGGTTAATGTCACTGTCAGCCCTAGTCTGGGGTTAAAGTTACTGTCAGCCCTAGTCTGGGGTTAACGTCACTGTCAGCCCTAGTCTGGGGTTAACGTCACTGTCAGCCCTAGTCTGGGGTTAATGTAACTGTCAGCCCTAGTCTGGGGTTAATGTCACTGTCAGCTCTAGTCTGGGGTTAATGTCACTGTCAGCCCTAGTCTGGGGTTAAAGTTACTGTCAGCCCTAGTCTGGGGTTAACGTCACTGTCAGCCCTAGTCTGGGGTTAATGTTACTGTCAGCCCTAGTCTGGGGTTAAAGTTACTGTCAGCCCTAGTCTGGGGTTAACGTTACTGTCAGCCCTAGTCTGGGGTTAACGTTACTGTCAGCCCTAGTCTGGGGTTAAAGTTACTGTCAGCCCTAGTCTGGGGTTAACGTTACTGTCAGCCCTAGTCTGGGGTTAATGTTACTGTCAGCCCTAGTCTGGGGTTAACGTCATTGTCAGCCCTAGTCTGGGGTTAATGTTACTGTCAGCCCTAGTCTGGGGTTAATGTTACTGTCAGCCCTAGTCTGGGGTTAATGTAACTGTCAGCCCTAGTCTGGGGTTAATGTTACTGTCAGCCCTAGTCTGGGGTTAACGTTACTGTCAGCCCTAGTCTGGGGTTAATGTAACTGTCAGCCCTAGTCTGGGGTTAATGTTACTGTCAGCCCTAGTCTGGGGTTAATGTAACTGTCAGCCCTAGTCTGGGGTTAATGTTACTGTCAGCCCTAGTCTGGGGTTAATGTAACTGTCAGCCCTAGTCTGGGGTTAACGTTACTGTCAGCCCTAGTCTGGGGTTAACGTCACTGTCAGCCCTAGTCTGGGGTTAATGTAACTGTCAGCCCTAGTCTGGGGTTAATGTTACTGTCAGCCCTAGTCTGGGGTTAACGTTACTGTCAGCCCTAGTCTGGGGTTAACGTCATTGTCAGCCCTAGTCTGGGGTTAATGTTACTGTCAGCCCTAGTCTGGGGTTAACGTCACTGTCAGCCCTAGTCTGGGGTTAACGTCACTGTCAGCCCTAGTCTGGGGTTAACGTCATTGTCAGCCCTAGTCTGGGGTTAATGTTACTGTCAGCCCTAGTCTGGGGTTAACGTCACTGTCAGCCCTAGTCTGGGGTTAATGTAACTGTCAGCCCTAGTCTGGGGTTAATGTTACTGTCAGCCCTAGTCTGGGGTTAATGTCACTGTCAGCCCTAGTCTGGGGTTAATGTCACTGTCAGCCCTAGTCTGGGGTTAACGTCACTGTCAGCCCTAGTCTGGGGTTAACGTCACTGTCAGCCCTAGTCTGGGGTTAATGTCACTGTCAGCCCTAGTCTGGGGTTAATGTCACTGTCAGCCCTAGTCTGGGGTTAATGTTACTGTCAGCCCTAGTCTGGGGTTAATGTCACTGTCAGCCCTAGTCTGGGGTTAACGTCACTGTCAGCCCTAGTCTGGGGTTAACGTTACTGTCAGCCCTAGTCTGGGGTTAATGTTACTGTCAGCCCTAGTCTGGGGTTAATGTCACTGTCAGCCCTAGTCTGGGGTTAATGTTACTGTCAGCCCTAGTCTGGGGTTAATGTCACTGTCAGCCCTAGTCTGGGGTTAATGTCACTGTCAGCCCTAGTCTGGGGTTAACGTCACTGTCAGCCCTAGTCTGGGGTTAATGTCACTGTCAGCCCTAGTCTGGGGTTAATGTCACTGTCAGCCCTAGTCTGGGGTTAATGTTACTGTCAGCCCTAGTCTGGGGTTAATGTAACTGTCAGCCCTAGTCTGGGGTTAATGTTACTGTCAGCCCTAGTCTGGGGTTAATGTCACTGTCAGCCCTAGTCTGGGGTTAATGTAACTGTCAGCCCTAGTCTGGGGTTAATGTTACTGTCAGCCCTAGTCTGGGGTTAACGTCACTGTCAGCCCTAGTCTGGGGTTAACGTTACTGTCAGCCCTAGTCTGGGGTTAATGTAACTGTCAGCCCTAGTCTGGGGTTAATGTTACTGTCAGCCCTAGTCTGGGGTTAATGTTACTGTCAGCCCTAGTCTGGGGTTAATGTAACTGTCAGCCCTAGTCTGGGGTTAACGTTACTGTCAGCCCTAGTCTGGGGTTAATGTCACTGTCAGCCCTAGTCTGGGGTTAATGTAACTGTCAGCCCTAGTCTGGGGTTAATGTTACTGTCAGCCCTAGTCTGGGGTTAACGTCACTGTCAGCCCTAGTCTGGGGTTAATGTTACTGTCAGCCCTAGTCTGGGGTTAATGTTACTGTCAGCCCTAGTCTGGGGTTAATGTTACTGTCAGCCCTAGTCTGGGGTTAATGTAACTGTCAGCCCTAGTCTGGGGTTAATGTTACTGTCAGCCCTAGTCTGGGGTTAACGTCACTGTCAGCCCTAGTCTGGGGTTAACGTTACTGTCAGCCCTAGTCTGGGGTTAATGTAACTGTCAGCCCTAGTCTGGGGTTAATGTTACTGTCAGCCCTAGTCTGGGGTTAATGTTACTGTCAGCCCTAGTCTGGGGTTAATGTTACTGTCAGCCCTAGTCTGGGGTTAATGTTACTGTCAGCCCTAGTCTGGGGTTAATGTTACTGTCAGCCCTAGTCTGGGGTTAACGTCACTGTCAGCCCTAGTCTGGGGTTAATGTAACTGTCAGCCCTAGTCTGGGGTTAATGTTACTGTCAGCCCTAGTCTGGGGTTAATGTCACTGTCAGCCCTAGTCTGGGGTTAACGTCACTGTCAGCCCTAGTCTGGGGTTAACGTTACTGTCAGCCCTAGTCTGGGGTTAATGTAACTGTCAGCCCTAGTCTGGGGTTAATGTTACTGTCAGCCCTAGTCTGGGGTTAATGTCACTGTCAGCCCTAGTCTGGGGTTAATGTCACTGTCAGCCCTAGTCTGGGGTTAATGTCACTGTCAGCCCTAGTCTGGGGTTAATGTTACTGTCAGCCCTAGTCTGGGGTTAATGTAACTGTCAGCCCTAGTCTGGGGTTAATGTTACTGTCAGCCCTAGTCTGGGGTTAATGTCACTGTCAGCCCTAGTCTGGGGTTAATGTTACTGTCAGCCCTAGTCTGGGGTTAATGTCACTGTCAGCCCTAGTCTGGGGTTAATGTTACTGTCAGCCCTAGTCTGGGGTTAATGTCACTGTCAGCCCTAGTCTGGGGTTAATGTTACTGTCAGCCCTAGTCTGGGGTTAACGTCACTGTCAGCCCTAGTCTGGGGTTAACGTCACTGTCAGCCCTAGTCTGGGGTTAACGTTACTGTCAGCCCTAGTCTGGGGTTAATGTAACTGTCAGCCCTAGTCTGGGGTTAAAGTTACTGTCAGCCCTAGTCTGGGGTTAACGTCACTGTCAGCCCTAGTCTGGGGTTAATGTCACTGTCAGCCCTAGTCTGGGGTTAAAGTTACTGTCAGCCCTAGTCTGGGGTTAACGTCACTGTCAGCCCTAGTCTGGGGTTAACGTCACTGTCAGCCCTAGTCTGGGGTTAATGTAACTGTCAGCCCTAGTCTGGGGTTAATGTCACTGTCAGCTCTAGTCTGGGGTTAACGTCACTGTCAGCCCTAGTCTGGGGTTAATGTCACTGTCAGCCCTAGTCTGGGGTTAAAGTTACTGTCAGCCCTAGTCTGGGGTTAACGTCACTGTCAGCCCTAGTCTGGGGTTAATGTTACTGTCAGCCCTAGTCTGGGGTTAAAGTTACTGTCAGCCCTAGTCTGGGGTTAACGTTACTGTCAGCCCTAGTCTGGGGTTAACGTTACTGTCAGCCCTAGTCTGGGGTTAAAGTTACTGTCAGCCCTAGTCTGGGGTTAACGTTACTGTCAGCCCTAGTCTGGGGTTAATGTTACTGTCAGCCCTAGTCTGGGGTTAACGTCATTGTCAGCCCTAGTCTGGGGTTAATGTTACTGTCAGCCCTAGTCTGGGGTTAATGTTACTGTCAGCCCTAGTCTGGGGTTAATGTAACTGTCAGCCCTAGTCTGGGGTTAATGTTACTGTCAGCCCTAGTCTGGGGTTAACGTTACTGTCAGCCCTAGTCTGGGGTTAATGTAACTGTCAGCCCTAGTCTGGGGTTAATGTTACTGTCAGCCCTAGTCTGGGGTTAATGTAACTGTCAGCCCTAGTCTGGGGTTAACGTTACTGTCAGCCCTAGTCTGGGGTTAATGTTACTGTCAGCCCTAGTCTGGGGTTAACGTCACTGTCAGCCCTAGTCTGGGGTTAACGTTACTGTCAGCCCTAGTCTGGGGTTAATGTAACTGTCAGCCCTAGTCTGGGGTTAATGTTACTGTCAGCCCTAGTCTGGGGTTAATGTCACTGTCAGCCCTAGTCTGGGGTTAATGTTACTGTCAGCCCTAGTCTGGGGTTAACGTTACTGTCAGCCCTAGTCTGGGGTTAATGTAACTGTCAGCCCTAGTCTGGGGTTAATGTTACTGTCAGCCCTAGTCTGGGGTTAATGTAACTGTCAGCCCTAGTCTGGGGTTAACGTCACTGTCAGCCCTAGTCTGGGGTTAACGTTACTGTCAGCCCTAGTCTGGGGTTAATGTAACTGTCAGCCCTAGTCTGGGGTTAATGTTACTGTCAGCCCTAGTCTGGGGTTAATGTCACTGTCAGCCCTAGTCTGGGGTTAATGTTACTGTCAGCCCTAGTCTGGGGTTAACGTTACTGTCAGCCCTAGTCTGGGGTTAATGTAACTGTCAGCCCTAGTCTGGGGTTAATGTTACTGTCAGCCCTAGTCTGGGGTTAATGTAACTGTCAGCCCTAGTCTGGGGTTAATGTTACTGTCAGCCCTAGTCTGGGGTTAATGTAACTGTCAGCCCTAATCTGGGATTAATGTTACTGTCAGCCCTAGTCTGGGGTTAACGTCACTGTCAGCCCTAGTCTGGGGTTAATGTTACTGTCAGCCCTAGTCTGGGGTTAAAGTTACTGTCAGCCCTAGTCTGGGGTTAACGTTACTGTCAGCCCTAGTCTGGGGTTAACGTTACTGTCAGCCCTAGTCTGGGGTTAAAGTTACTGTCAGCCCTAGTCTGGGGTTAACGTTACTGTCAGCCCTAGTCTGGGGTTAATGTTACTGTCAGCCCTAGTCTGGGGTTAACGTCATTGTCAGCCCTAGTCTGGGGTTAATGTTACTGTCAGCCCTAGTCTGGGGTTAATGTTACTGTCAGCCCTAGTCTGGGGTTAATGTAACTGTCAGCCCTAGTCTGGGGTTAATGTTACTGTCAGCCCTAGTCTGGGGTTAACGTTACTGTCAGCCCTAGTCTGGGGTTAATGTAACTGTCAGCCCTAGTCTGGGGTTAATGTTACTGTCAGCCCTAGTCTGGGGTTAATGTAACTGTCAGCCCTAGTCTGGGGTTAACGTTACTGTCAGCCCTAGTCTGGGGTTAATGTTACTGTCAGCCCTAGTCTGGGGTTAACGTCACTGTCAGCCCTAGTCTGGGGTTAACGTTACTGTCAGCCCTAGTCTGGGGTTAATGTAACTGTCAGCCCTAGTCTGGGGTTAATGTTACTGTCAGCCCTAGTCTGGGGTTAATGTCACTGTCAGCCCTAGTCTGGGGTTAATGTTACTGTCAGCCCTAGTCTGGGGTTAACGTTACTGTCAGCCCTAGTCTGGGGTTAATGTAACTGTCAGCCCTAGTCTGGGGTTAATGTTACTGTCAGCCCTAGTCTGGGGTTAATGTAACTGTCAGCCCTAGTCTGGGGTTAACGTCACTGTCAGCCCTAGTCTGGGGTTAACGTTACTGTCAGCCCTAGTCTGGGGTTAATGTAACTGTCAGCCCTAGTCTGGGGTTAATGTTACTGTCAGCCCTAGTCTGGGGTTAATGTCACTGTCAGCCCTAGTCTGGGGTTAATGTTACTGTCAGCCCTAGTCTGGGGTTAACGTTACTGTCAGCCCTAGTCTGGGGTTAATGTAACTGTCAGCCCTAGTCTGGGGTTAATGTTACTGTCAGCCCTAGTCTGGGGTTAATGTAACTGTCAGCCCTAGTCTGGGGTTAATGTTACTGTCAGCCCTAGTCTGGGGTTAACGTCACTGTCAGCCCTAGTCTGGGGTTAATGTTACTGTCAGCCCTAGTCTGGGGTTAACGTCACTGTCAGCCCTAGTCTGGGGTTAACGTTACTGTCAGCCCTAGTCTGGGGTTAATGTAACTGTCAGCCCTAGTCTGGGGTTAATGTTACTGTCAGCCCTAGTCTGGGGTTAATGTAACTGTCAGCCCTAGTCTGGGGTTAACGTTACTGTCAGCCCTAGTCTGGGGTTAACGTCACTGTCAGCCCTAGTCTGGGGTTAATGTAACTGTCAGCCCTAGTCTGGGGTTAATGTTACTGTCAGCCCTAGTCTGGGGTTAACGTTACTGTCAGCCCTAGTCTGGGGTTAACGTCATTGTCAGCCCTAGTCTGGGGTTAATGTTACTGTCAGCCCTAGTCTGGGGTTAACGTCACTGTCAGCCCTAGTCTGGGGTTAACGTCACTGTCAGCCCTAGTCTGGGGTTAACGTCATTGTCAGCCCTAGTCTGGGGTTAATGTTACTGTCAGCCCTAGTCTGGGGTTAACGTTACTGTCAGCCCTAGTCTGGGGTTAATGTTAGTGTCAGCCCTAGTCTGGGGTTAACGTCATTGTCAGCCCTAGTCTGGGGTTAACGTCACTGTCAGCCCTAGTCTGGGGTTAATGTAACTGTCAGCCCTAGTCTGGGGTTAACGTTACTGTCAGCCCTAGTCTGGGGTTAACGTCACTGTCAGCCCTAGTCTGGGGTTAATGTAACTGTCAGCCCTAGTCTGGGGTTAATGTTACTGTCAGCCCTAGTCTGGGGTTAATGTCACTGTCAGCCCTAGTCTGGGGTTAATGTCACTGTCAGCCCTAGTCTGGGGTTAATGTCACTGTCAGCCCTAGTCTGGGGTTAATGTCACTGTCAGCCCTAGTCTGGGGTTAATGTCACTGTCAGCCCTAGTCTGGGGTTAACGTCACTGTCAGCCCTAGTCTGGGGTTAATGTAACTGTCAGCCCTAGTCTGGGGTTAATGTTACTGTCAGCCCTAGTCTGGGGTTAATGTCACTGTCAGCCCTAGTCTGGGGTTAATGTCACTGTCAGCCCTAGTCTGGGGTTAACGTCACTGTCAGCCCTAGTCTGGGGTTAACGTCACTGTCAGCCCTAGTCTGGGGTTAATGTCACTGTCAGCCCTAGTCTGGGGTTAATGTCACTGTCAGCCCTAGTCTGGGGTTAATGTTACTGTCAGCCCTAGTCTGGGGTTAATGTCACTGTCAGCCCTAGTCTGGGGTTAACGTCACTGTCAGCCCTAGTCTGGGGTTAACGTTACTGTCAGCCCTAATCTGGGGTTAATGTTACTGTCAGCCCTAGTCTGGGGTTAATGTCACTGTCAGCCCTAGTCTGGGGTTAATGTTACTGTCAGCCCTAGTCTGGGGTTAATGTCACTGTCAGCCCTAGTCTGGGGTTAATGTTACTGTCAGCCCTAGTCTGGGGTTAACGTCACTGTCAGCCCTAGTCTGGGGTTAATGTCACTGTCAGCCCTAGTCTGGGGTTAACGTCACTGTCAGCCCTAGTCTGGGGTTAACGTCACTGTCAGCCCTAGTCTGGGGTTAATGTCACTGTCAGCCCTAGTCTGGGGTTAATGTCACTGTCAGCCCTAGTCTGGGGTTAATGTTACTGTCAGCCCTAGTCTGGGGTTAATGTAACTGTCAGCCCTAGTCTGGGGTTAATGTTACTGTCAGCCCTAGTCTGGGGTTAATGTCACTGTCAGCCCTAGTCTGGGGTTAATGTAACTGTCAGCCCTAGTCTGGGGTTAATGTTACTGTCAGCCCTAGTCTGGGGTTAATGTAACTGTCAGCCCTAGTCTGGGGTTAATGTTACTGTCAGCCCTAGTCTGGGGTTAATGTCACTGTCAGCCCTAGTCTGGGGTTAACGTCACTGTCAGCCCTAGTCTGGGGTTAATGTCACTGTCAGCCCTAGTCTGGGGTTAACGTCACTGTCAGCCCTAGTCTGGGGTTAACGTCACTGTCAGCCCTAGTCTGGGGTTAATGTTACTGTCAGCCCTAGTCTGGGGTTAATGTCACTGTCAGCCCTAGTCTGGGGTTAATGTCACTGTCAGCCCTAGTCTGGGGTTAACGTCACTGTCAGCCCTAGTCTGGGGTTAATGTCACTGTCAGCCCTAGTCTGGGGTTAATGTCACTGTCAGCCCTAGTCTGGGGTTAATGTTACTGTCAGCCCTAGTCTGGGGTTAATGTTACTGTCAGCCCTAGTCTGGGGTTAATGTTACTGTCAGCCCTAGTCTGGGGTTAATGTTACTGTCAGCCCTAGTCTGGGGTTAATGTCACTGTCAGCCCTAGTCTGGGGTTAACGTCACTGTCAGCCCTAGTCTGGGGTTAACGTCATTGTCAGCCCTAGTCTGGGATTAATGTTACTGTCAGCCCTAGTCTGGGGTTAATGTCACTGTCAGCCCTAGTCTGGGGTTAATGTTACTGTCAGCCCTAGTCTGGGGTTAACGTTACTGTCAGCCCTAGTCTGGGGTTAATGTTACTGTCAGCCCTAGTCTGGGGTTAACGTTACTGTCAGCCCTAGTCTGGGATTAATGTTACTGTCAGCCCTAGTCTGGGGTTAATGTCACTGTCAGCCCTAGTCTGGGGTTAATGTTACTGTCAGCCCTAGTCTGGGGTTAACGTCACTGTCAGCCCTAGTCTGGGGTTAATGTTACTGTCAGCCCTAGTCTGGGGTTAATGTTACTGTCAGCCCTAGTCTGGGGTTAATGTTACTGTCAGCCCTAGTCTGGGGTTAATGTTACTGTCAGCCCTAGTCTGGGGTTAATGTTACTGTCAGCCCTAGTCTGGGGTTAATGTTACTGTCAGCCCTAGTCTGGGGTTAATGTTACTGTCAGCCCTAGTCTGGGGTTAATGTTACTGTCAGCCCTAGTCTGGGGTTAATGTAACTGTCAGCCCTAGTCTGGGGTTAATGTTACTGTCAGCCCTAGTCTGGGGTTAATGTTACTGTCAGCCCTAGTCTGGGGTTAATGTTACTGTCAGCCCTAGTCTGGGGTTAATGTTACTGTCAGCCCTAGTCTGGGGTTAATGTAACTGTCAGCCCTAGTCTGGGGTTAATGTTACTGTCAGCCCTAGTCTGGGGTTAACGTCACTGTCAGCCCTAGTCTGGGGTTAAAGTTACTGTCAGCCCTAGTCTGGGGTTAACGTCACTGTCAGCCCTAGTCTGGGGTTAAAGTTACTGTCAGCCCTAGTCTGGGGTTAACGTCACTGTCAGCCCTAGTCTGGGGTTAATGTTACTGTCAGCCCTAGTCTGGGATTAATGTCACTGTCAGCCCTAGTCTGGGGTTAAAGTTACTGTCAGCCCTAGTCTGGGGTTAAAGTTACTGTCAGCCCTAGTCTGGGGTTAATGTCACTGTCAGCCCTAGTCTGGGGTTAAAGTTACTGTCAGCCCTAGTCTGGGGTTAAAGTTACTGTCAGCCCTAGTCTGGGGTTAATGTTACTGTCAGCCCTAGTCTGGGGTTAATGTCATTGTCAGCCCTAGTCTGGGGTTAATGTCATTGTCAGCCCTAGTCTGGGGTTAATGTTACTGTCAGCCCTAGTCTGGGGTTAACGTCACTGTCAGCCCTAGTCTGGGGTTAATGTTACTGTCAGCCCTAGTCTGGGGTTAATGTAACTGTCAGCCCTAGTCTGGGGTTAATGTTACTGTCAGCCCTAGTCTGGGGTTAACGTCACTGTCAGCCCTCGTCTGGGGTTAATGTTACTGTCAGCCCTAGTCTGGGGTTAATGTTACTGTCAGCCCTAGTCTGGGGTTAACGTCACTGTCAGCCCTAGTCTGGGGTTAATGTTACTGTCAGCCCTAGTCTGGGGTTAATGTTACTGTCAGCCCTAGTCTGGGGTTAACGTCACTGTCAGCCCTAGTCTGGGGTTAACGTCATTGTCAGCCCTAGTCTGGGGTTAATGTTACTGTCAGCCCTAGTCTGGGGTTAACGTCATTGTCAGCCCTAGTCTGGGGTTAATGTCACTGTCAGCCCTAGTCTGGGGTTAATGTCACTGTCAGCCCTAGTCTGGGGTTAATGTTACTGTCAGCCCTAGTCTGGGGTTAATGTTACTGTCAGCCCTAGTCTGGGGTTAACGTCATTGTCAGCCCTAGTCTGGGGTTAATGTAACTGTCAGCCCTAGTCTGGGGTTAATGTCACTGTCAGCCCTAGTCTGGGGTTAATGTTACTGTCAGCCCTAGTCTGGGGTTAATGTTACTGTCAGCCCTAGTCTGGGGTTAATGTCACTGTCAGCCCTAGTCTGGGGTTAATGTTACTGTCAGCCCTAGTCTGGGGTTAATGTCACTGTCAGCCCTAGTCTGGGGTTAATGTCACTGTCAGCCCTAGTCTGGGGTTAATGTTACTGTCAGCCCTAGTCTGGGGTTAATGTTACTGTCAGCCCTAGTCTGGGGTTAATGTCACTGTCAGCCCTAGTCTGGGGTTAATGTTACTGTCAGCCCTAGTCTGGGATTAATGTTACTGTCAGCCCTAGTCTGGGGTTAATGTCACTGTCAGCCCTAGTCTGGGGTTAATGTAACTGTCAGCCCTAGTCTGGGGTTAATGTAACTGTCAGCCCTAGTCTGGGGTTAATGTCACTGTCAGCCCTAATCTGGGGTTAACGTCATTGTCAGCCCTAGTCTGGGGTTAATGTAACTGTCAGCCCTAGTCTGGGGTTAACGTCACTGTCAGCCCTAGTCTGGGATTAATGTTACTGTCAGCCCTAGTCTGGGGTTAATGTCACTGTCAGCCCTAGTCTGGGGTTAATGTCACTGTCAGCCCTAGTCTGGGGTTAATGTCACTGTCAGCCCTAGTCTGGGGTTAATGTCACTGTCAGCCCTAGTCTGGGGTTAATGTCACTGTCAGCCCTAGTCTGGGGTTAATGTCACTGTCAGCCCTAGTCTGGGGTTAATGTCACTGTCAGCCCTAGTCTGGGGTTAATGTCACTGTCAGCCCTAGTCTGGGGTTAATGTTACTGTCAGCCCTAGTCTGGGGTTAATGTCACTGTCAGCCCTAGTCTGGGGTTAACGTCATTGTCAGCCCTCGTCTGGGGTTAATGTTACTGTCAGCCCTAGTCTGGGGTTAATGTTACTGTCAGCCCTAGTCTGGGGTTAACGTCATTGTCAGCCCTAGTCTGGGGTTAACGTCATTGTCAGCCCTCGTCTGGGGTTAATGTTACTGTCAGCCCTAATCTGGGGTTAATGTTACTGTCAGCCCTAGTCTGGGGTTAATGTTACTGTCAGCCCTAGTCTGGGGTTAATGTTACTGTCAGCCCTAGTCTGGGGTTAATGTTACTGTCAGCCCTAGTCTGGGGTTAATGTCACTGTCAGCCCTAGTCTGGGGTTAATGTTACTGTCAGCCCTAGTCTGGGGTTAATGTTACTGTCAGCCCTAGTCTGGGGTTAATGTAATTGTCAGCCCTAGTCTGGGGTTAATGTTACTGTCAGCCCTAGTCTGGGGTTAATGTTACTGTCAGCCCTAGTCTGGGGTTAATGTCACTGTCAGCCCTAGTCTGGGGTTAACGTCACTGTCAGCCCTAGTCTGGGGTTAACGTCACTGTCAGCCCTAGTCTGGGGTTAATGTCACTGTCAGCCCTAGTCTGGGGTTAATGTCACTGTCAGCCCTAGTCTGGGGTTAATGTCACTGTCAGGCCTAGTCTGGGGTTAATGTCACTGTCAGCCCTAGTCTGGGGTTAACGTCACTGTCATCCCTAGTCTGGGGTTAACGTCACTGTCATCCCTAGTCTGGGGTTAATGTCACTGTCAGCCCTAGTCTGGGGTTAATGTCACTGTCAGCCCTAGTCTGGGCTAGCTGCTACTGTCTTTAGGTTGTTGTCACAACCCATAGTGTGTTGCCTTAACCATAGTGTGATCATGGAATCATAGGGCTAGAAATTAGTCAGCCTAACTCACGTTTTAATGCGATTTTTTTTTTGCATTAGAACTGCTTTTTGGTTCTTAAAACAAAGTACACAAAATTCCCCAAAGTTATCGAATGGCTTTTTCAAAATGTCGCCATTTTCCGGATCGCCGTACCGTAAAACTCTAAAGTTGGTCATTCGGCGAACCCGTACTCGGGTCAAGAAACAATGCATGGAAAAAGCAGACGTTGCAACCTAAGAAATGTCAGTAAGTAAGAAGACCTACAAAAAATATATATTTTTTCAGCAATTTATTTCTTAGGACTTGTGCAAATGTTTTCTCATTTTTTACTTTTGCAAATTTTTGGGGGTGTTTTCTCCCATGTATTTTTTGCGATATCGGCCTCGCTGTACAGTTAGAGAGGACGATGGTATTAAACACGATTCATCCAGCAATGGCGTTTTTTAATGACATATTTTTTCGCCAAACTTACCCCCTTAAAAACTGACGACATTTTGCTTCTTATTTCTTCACAAAAATGACGTTATTTATCAAATAACGACAGGCTGGGGAAGTTCTAGCCCAAAGAAATTTATAGCACGAAGGAGGTCATTCAGCCCATCGTGTCCGTGCCAACCGGCAAAGAGCTACCCAGCCTAATCCCACTTTCCAGCTCTCAGTCCATAGCCCTGTAGTTACGGCACTTCAAGTGCACATCCAAATACTTTTTAAATGTGGTGAGGGTTTCTGCCTCTACCACCCTTTCAGGCAGTGAGTTCCAGACCCCCACCATCCTCTGAGTGAAAACATTTCCCCCCAAATTCCCGCTAAACCTCCTACCAATTGTTACTGGTGACGGTGGTGTTACTGCCTGTGTGACTATAGTGTTGTCACGAGCTGTAATGTGGTTTTACTGACACTGAGCCATCGTGTGGCGTACTGTCACAAGCTCGGCCAGAATGGAAGGGACTAATAAGACACTGATGCCATTTATATTTAAAGGTGCAAAAGTGCCCTTATGGACATCAACAATAAAGAGAACATGGTCGCTTCGGAGATGGGGAGTGAGAAGCCCAGGAAGGTAAGGATGTGAAAGAACCCATTCTACTGGTTTATGCTCCGCTCATGTTTTTAACTCCACTACTTTGCCAGTTGGATTGTTCTAAATCTTTAGCATTCCTTGAGTAAAGAAATGTTTTCAAAAATCAGTTTTAAATCACATTTTCCTGAACTTTGTCATCTTGTTCAACTGGCCTGACAATTATATTCTCCTACACTATTGAGCAAAACGTTTTTGTATTTTATGACAAAATGGGATTTATCTTCCTCTGTGAAGAAGCAGTTGCATACAATTCAATCTAACATTCATCATCATCATCATCATAGGCAGTCCCTCGAAGCGAGGATGACTTGCTTCCACGCCAAAAAGGGATGAGTTCACAGGTGTTTCAATGAAAGACCTAATATTCCAGTCCAGAACTACATCCTGAAGGGTGGAAGATGCCTGTGCGTGGATTTGTTTAACGTGGGGTGACCGTTGCACACCAACCACCACACGGGCTTGACAGAGCGAGGTCTTGGTCCTGTGGCAAGGATTACCCAAGACTAGCTGGAAACCAGCTCTGCTGCACAGACTGCGCGCGCACACATATTGCAGTATGGGCTGGCCCGTGCTGCCCCTGGGCCCTTGCCTCTTCTGGGCCCAGATTCACGCCTCTCCTGGGACACGGTCAATTCCCTTTATGGACTTTTGTCGCTCCTTCGCTCAAAGAATCTTAACATTGGGATTGTGCTGACTGCCTAACTGTACCTGGGGGAAATGACAAGAATGGGTGACGGTGAGGGATTTGGTGGGAACAGAGATGTCAAAGACAAGCAAATGAGCTGATTAGCAGGTTGACAGTAGCAGAGCTGTTGGGACAAGCGGAGGGTCAGAGGGGAAGGAGCTGGGAGATTGAGAGTGAGTTTGTGAGGAAGCAGAGGAAGAGATTCCACAGGCAGATTGTGAGAGCTGTGGGACTGAGGAAGGCAGGGATCTGGACGGAATAACGGACAAAGGGAATGGTCAGAGATAGCTTGATCCGAGATTGACAGCCTGGGAGCAGAGAGACCAAGGGGGTTAATTTTCTCGGAACGGCTCCTGCTTTGCCGCTGTAACTTCACCGGAAGTGCGGCGGAGTCAGCGGGGATCTCCACCCATTACAGAGAATTTCTGACCCTGGAGAGATGCTGAGGTCGAGGGGTAGTATTAGTTGGAGAGTTTATATGAAGGGTGAGATTAAGTGAGGATAGGAGGGTAAAGAAGAGGGGGATAGGGTAGGTTGAAGCTGAGCTAGGAGAGAAGGGGATGAAAATCGGTTTGTTGCCGCCTCTCTTCACGCCCCAGAGGGGCGGTAATGTTGGTGGAATTGATTTCCGGGAGGGTGGCCCGCCGGAACATTCGGTGCCTGGTTTGTGGGGGTGCGGGTCAGTACTACCTGGGAGAAGCAAGCAGGTTGCGACACTGTTCTGAAATGCCCTTGGGGGACCGCCTGGGAAAGCAGGCGGTCCGAGCTGTTCCCGCGGCGGTGAGGGAAGGAATAACTACATGAGGGAAGTGTGATTGCTTTTTTTTTTTGCGTTATATGTTTATGTGGGGTGAGCAAGTTTTGGGAATGTTTTTGGTGCTTTTGTTTGGCGATTTATTTTTTCAAAGGGAAGCCTCTCTCAGGGCACTCCGAGACCAGCTCTTTAGCTGGGGATTTTCAATTCACAGCTGGCCTAACGCCCTGAGAGAGGTGTGGAACCCCTCCCCTAGTGCCCTGAGAGAGGTGTGGAACCCCTCCCCTAGTGCCCTGAGAGAGGTGTGGAACCCCTCCCCTAGTGCCCTGAGAGAGGTGTGGAACCCGTCCCCTAGTGCCCTGAGAGAGGTGTTGAACCCCTCCCCTAGTGCCCTGAGAGAGGCGTGGAACCCCTCCCCTAGTGCCCTGAGAGAGGTGTGGAACCCCTCCCCTAGTGCCCTGAGAAAGGTGTGGAACCCCTCCCCTAGTGCCCTGAGAGAGGTGTGGAACCCCTAGTGCCCTGAGAGAGGTGTGGAACCACTCCCCTAGTACCCTGAGAGAGGTGTGGAACCCCTAGTGCCCTGAGAGAGGTGTGGAACCCCTCCCCTAGCGCCCTGAGAGAGGTGTGGAACCCCTCCCCTAGTGCCCTGAGAGAGGTGTGGAACCCCTCCCCTAGCGCCCTGAGAGAGGTGTGGAACCCCTCCCCTAGTGCCCTGAGAGATGTGTGGAACCCCTCCCCTAGTGCCCTGAGAGAGGTGTGGAACCCCTAGTGCCCTGAGAGAGGTGTGGAACCCTTCCCCTTGTGCCCTGAGAGAGCTGTGGAACCCCTCCCCTAGTGCCCTGATAGGGGTGGAACCCCTCCCCTAGTGCCCTGAGAGAGGTGTGGAACCATAGAAACATAGAAAATAGATGCAAGAGTAGGCCATTCAGCCCTTCGAGCCTGCACCACCATTCAGTAATATCATGGCTGATCATTCACCTCAGTACCCCTTTCCTGCTTTCTCTCCATATCCCTTGATCCCTTTAGCCGTAAGGGCCATATCTAACTCCCTCTTGAATATATCCAATGAACTGGCATCAACAACTCTCTGCGGTAGGGAATTCCACAGGTTAACGATTTTCTGAGTGAAGGAGTTTCTCCTCATCTCAGTCCTAAATGGCTTACCCCTTATCCTTAGACTATGTCCCCTGGTTCTGGACTTCCCCAACATCGAGAACATTCTTCCTGCATCTAACCTGTCCAGTCCCGTCAGAATTTTATATGTTCTATGAGATACCCTCTCATCCATCGAAACTCCAGTGAATACATACCCGATTGATCCAGTCTCTCCTCATATGTCAGTCCTGCCATCCCGGGAATCAGTCTGGTGAACCTTCGCTGCACTCCCTCAATAGCAAGAACGTCCTTCCTCAGATTAGGACACCAAAACTGAACACAATATTCCAGGTGAGGCCTCACTAAGGCCCTGTACAACTGCAGGAAGACCTCCCTGCTCCTATACTCAAATCCCTTCGCTATGAAGAACAACATACCATTTGCCTTCTGCACCACCTGCTGTACCTGCATGCCAACTTTCAATGACTGATGTACCATGACACCCAGGTCTTGTTGCACCTCCCCTTTTCCTAACCTACCACCATTCAGATAACATTCTGCCTTCGTGTTTTTGCCACCAAAATGGATAACCTCACAATGATCCACATTATACTGCATCTGCCACACATTTGCCCACTCACCTAACCTGTCTAAGTCACCCCGCAGCCTCTTAGCATTCTCCTCACAGCTCACATCGCCACCCAGCTTAGTGTAATCTGCGAACTTGGAGATATTACATTCAATTCCCTCATCCAAATCATTAATGTATATTATAAATAGTTGGGGTCCCAGGACTGAACCCTGCGGCACCCCACTAGTCACTGCCTGCCATTCTGAAAAGGACCCATTTATCCCGACTCTCTGCTTCCTGTCTGCCAACAATTCTCTATCCACGTCAATACATTACCCCCAATAATACGTGCTTTGATTTTGCACACCAATCTCTTGTGTGAGACCTTGTCAAAAGCCTTTTGAAAGTCCAAATACACCACATCTACCCGTTCTCCCTTATCCACTCTACTAGTTACATCCTCAAAAAATTCTAGAAGATTTGTCAAGCAGGATTTCCCTTTCATAAATCCATGCTGACTTGGACCGATCCCATCACTGCTTTCCAAATGTGCTGCTATTTCATCTTTAATAATTGATTCCAACATTTTCCCCATTACTGAAGTCAGGCTAACCGGTCTGTAATTACCCGTTTTCTCTCTCCCTCCTTTCTTAAAAAGTGGTGTTGCAATAGCTACCCTCCAGTCCATAGGAACCGATCCAGTCGATCAACTGTTGGAAAATGATCACCAATGCATCCAGGGCTACTTCCTTAAGTACTCTGGGATGCAGACTGTCAGGCCCTGGGGATTTATCGGCCTTCAATCCCATCAATTTCCCTAACACAATTTCCCGCCTAATAAGGATTTCCTTCAGTTCCTCCTTCTCACTAGACCCTCGGTCCCCTCACTAGACCCTCGGAAGCCCTCCCCTCGCGCCCTGAGAGAGGCTTGGAACCCCTCCCCTAGCGCCCCGCCCCACACTCGGGGCCCAGATGATGAATTTTGTGGCTGCAGACGCAAACCAGTTCCTGGCGCAAAATTTACCGCCATTTGCGCCCTAATTAGCCTCAAACCAAATTTCCAGTCCAACGTCTTGATGAGGATGTCAGTGTGGGGCCTTAGAGAATGGTATATGACACAGATATTTATTGGGAGGCAGGAGGAGTGGAATAAGGATTAGTAAATGTGAGAGGAGATGGGGTGAGGCTACACCATTGCTATGATGTTTGGGAAGGGCAAGGGCGGCAGGATAATTGAGGACGAATGATTTGCTGCCTACAAGTCAGGTTCCTGCTAGCACCAAGATGTTGATAGATTCTTCCACGATGTGATGGATTTGAGCACCGAGTGACCAAGACTACAATCATTCTGGAAGATCCTACTGGGCAGTGCAGTGATTTGTGATCTGCTGATGGGCTGTGGATAAGGTAAGAGAAGTTAATCCAAAAGAAAAGGATTAAAGACTTGCATTTCCACGGCGCCTTTCACGATCACCAGACGTCACAAAGGCTTTACAGCTAATGAAATACTTTTCAAGTGTAGTCACTGTTGCAATGTGGGAAATGCGGCAGCCAATTTGCACACAGCAAGCTCCCACAAACAGCAATGTGATAATGAGCAGATCATCTGTTTTAGTGATGTGACTGAGGGATAAATATTGGCAAGGATTCCCCTGCTCTTCTTCAAAATAGTGCCATGGGATCTTTAAAGGATAAAGGAGTGAGCTGGTCATTGGTAAGGAGGATGAGACAGTTGGGGTTCATAGTCATAGAGACATTACGGCACATAATGAGGAAATTTGGCCCATCGCGTCCATGCCAGCTCTCTGTAGAACAATCCAGTCAGTCCCATTTCCCTGCTCTATCGCCATATCCATCAAGTGCCTATCCAATTTCCTTTTGAAATCATTGATCGTCTCCACTTCCACCACCCTCATCGGCAGCGACTTCCAGGTCATTACCACTTGCTGCGTAAAAAAGCTCTTCCTCACATCCCCCCACCTCTCTATCGCTTGCCCTTAAATCGATGTCCCCTAGTCCTTGTACCATCAGCTAATGGGAACAGCCTTTCTCTGTCGACCTTATCCAAATCCGCCAAAATCTTGTACACCCCTCTCAAACCTCCACTCAACCTCCTTTGCTCCAAGAAGCACATAGAAAATAGGTGCAGGAGTAGGCCATTCGGCCCTTCGAGCCTGCACCACCATTCAATAAGATCATGGCTGATCATTCCCTCAGTACCCCTTTCCTGCTTTCTCTCCATGCACGTTGATCCCCTTAGCCGTAAGGGCCATATCTAACTCCGTCTTGAATATATCCAATGAACTGGCATCAACAACTCTCTGCGGCAGGGAATTCCACAGGTTAACAACTCTGAGTGAAGAAGTTTCTCCTCATCTCAGTCCTAAATGGCCTACCCCTTATCCTAAGACTGTGAGCCCTGGTTCTGGACTTCCCCAACATTGGGAACATTCTACCCGTATCTAACCTGTTCCATCCCATCAGAATCTTATATGTTTCTATGAGATCCCCTCTCATCCTTCTAAACTCCAATGTATAAATGCCCAGTTGATCCAGTCTCTCCTCATATGTCAGTCCTGAGATCCCGGGAATCAGTCTGGTGAACCTTCGCTGCACTCCCTCAATAGCAAGAACGTCCTTCCTCAGATTAGGGGACCAAAACTGAACACAATATTCCAGGTGAGGCCTCACCAAGGCTCTGTACAACTGCAGTAAGACCTCCCTGCTCCTATACTCAAATCCCCTAGCTATGAAGGCCAACATACCATTTGCCTTCTTCACCACCTGCTGTACCTGTATGCCAACTTTCAATGACTGATGAACCATGACACCCAGGTCTTGTTGCACCTCCCCTTTTCCTAATCTGCCGTCATTCAGATAATATTCTGTCTTTGCGGTTTTTGCCCCCAAAGTGGATAACCTCACATTTATCTACATTATACTGCATCTGCCATGCATTTGCCCACTCACCTAACCTGTCCAAGTCACCCTGCAGCCTTCTAGCATCCCCCTCACAACTCACACCACTACCCAGTTTAGTGTCATCTGCAAACTTGGAGATATTACACTCAATTCCTTCATCCAAATCATTGATGTACATTGTAAAGAGCTGGGGTCCCAGCACTGAGCCCTGCGGCACTCCACTAGTCACTGCCTGCCATTCTGAAAAGGACCCGTTTATCCCGACTCTGCTTCCTGTCTGCCAACCAGTTCTCTATCCACGTCAATACATTACCCCCAATACTATGTGCTTTGATTTTGCACAGCAATCTCTTGTGTGGGACCTTGTCAAAAGCCTTTTGAAAGTCCAAATACACCACATCCACTGGTTCTCCCTTGTCTACTCTACTAGTTGCATCCTCAAAAAATTCCAGAAGATTTGTCAAGCATGATTTCCCCTCCATAAATCCATGCTGACTTGGACTGATCCTGTCACTGCTTTCCAAATGCGCTGCTATTTCATCTTTAATAATTGATTCCAACATTTTCCCCACTACTGATGTCAGGTTAACCAGTCTATAATTACCCGCTTTCTCTGTAAGTGGTGTTACATTAGCTACCCTCCAGTCCATAGGAACTGATCCAGAGTCGATAGACTGTTGGAAAATGATCACCAATGCATCCACTATTTCTAGGACCACTTCCTTAAGTACTCTGGGATGCAGACTATCAGGCCCCGGGGATTTATCGGCCTTCAATTCCATCAATTTCCCTAACACAATTTCCCGCCTAATAAGGATATCCTTCAGTTCCTCCTTCTCACATAGACCCACTGTCCCCTAGTACTTCCGGAAGGTTATTTGTGTCTTCCTTCGTGAAGACAGAATCAAAGTATTTGTTCAATTGGTCTGCCATTTCTTTGTTCCCCATTATAAATTCACCTGAATCCGACTGCAAGGGACCGACGTTTGTCTTCACTAATCTTTTTCTCTTCACATATCTATAGAAGCTCTTGCAGTCAGTTTTTATGTTCCCGGCAAGCGTCTTCTCGTATTCTTATTTTCCCCCTTCTAATTAAACCCTTTGTCCTCCTCTGCTGAATTCTAAATTTCTCCCAGTCCTCAGGCTTGTTGCTTTTTCTGACCAATTTATATGCCTCTTCCTTGGATTTAACACTGTCCTTAATTTCCCTTGTTAGCCACGTTGGGCCACCTTCCCTGTTTTATTTTTACTCCAGACAGGGATGTACAATTGCTGAAGTTCATCCATGCGATCTTTAAATGTTTGCCATCGCCCATCCACCGTCAACCCTTTAAGTATCATTTGCCAGTCTATTTTAGCCAATTCACGCCTCAAACCATCGAAGTTACCTTTCCTTAAGCTCAGGACCCTAGTTTCTGAATTAACTGTGTCACTCTCCATCTTAATAAAGAATTCTACCATGTTATGGTCACTCTTCCCCAAGTGGCCTCGCACAACAAGATTGCTATTTAGTCCTTTCTCATTGCACATCACCCAGTCTAGGATGGCCAGCTCCTTAGTTGGTTCCTCGACATATTGGTCTAGAAAACCATCCTTAATACACTCCAGGAAATCCTCCTCCACCACATTGATACCAGTTTGGTTAGCCCAATCAATATGTAGATTAAAGTCACCCATGATAACTGTTGGACGTTTATTGCATGCATCCCTAATTTCTTGTTTGATGCTGTCCCCAACCTTACTACTAATGTATGGTGGTCTGTACACAACTCCCACTAGCGTTTTCTGCCTCTTAGCTCCACCCATACCGATTCCACATCATCCAAGCTAATGTCCTGTCTTACTATTGCATTAATTTCCTCTTTAACCAGCAATGCCTCCTTTTCCTTTCTGTCTATCCTTCCTAAATGTTGAATACCCCTGGATGTTGAGTTTCCAGCCTTGGTCACCCTGGAGCCATGTCTCCGTGATGCCAATTACATCATACCCGTTAACTACTATCTGTGCAGTTAATTCGTCCACCTTATTCCGAATACTCCTCGCATTGAGGCACAAAGCCTTCAGGCTTGTCTTTCTAACACACTTTGCCCCTTTAGAATTTTAATGTAATGTAGCCCTTTTTGCTTTTTGCCTTAGGTTTTTCTGCCCTCCACTTTTACTTTTCTTCTTTCTATCTTTTGCTTCTGCCTCCATTCTATTTCCCTTTGTCTCCCTGCATAGGTTCCCATCCCCCTGCCATATTAGTTTAACTCCTCCCCAACAGCACTAGCAAACACTCCCCCTAGGACAACCCCAGCTTCTCCAACCTGCTCCAGGAAAGCCAGTGAGTGGTGTCTGTCGGAAAAGGGAGGCACAGACGGAGGGTGTGGGCTTGTTCAAGAGCATCTCGAGCCTGGGGCGGTGGCGAGAGAGAAGATAGGCCAAGCAGTGATATCAAGTTGGGGAGGAGAACCGAGGCACTGGACGAGGGGAAAATGAAAGGGATTTATTGGGAGCTGGTGACGTGGCTTGGTTTGGGAACTAATTGTGGAGAGCTCACAGGTTAACCACACTGTACCCCAGCACGTTGAAGCCCCAACATACCAAGTCTTCATGTGCTGTCAGTAATGCTGGTGACCCATGCAGCTGGCCTTCCTAGTTCCTCCATTGCCGTGTAACTACAATAACATGAAAATGTTTTATTTTTGGTCTAGAAGCGAGCAAAGAAGCCTACCCAAGCTGACAGCACACTCGCCAAGCAGCCCGGCTCATGGGGTTCAGGTTGGTACACTCTCGCAGGGCCAGGATGGTTACTTAGGGGGCTGATTTTGATGAATGCCACCGACATTCCTCTGCTCGAACCGCTCAGTGCCACTTTCGACGTGGCCTGGTGCGGGCGGGAGTCGGCGGCAAGGCGGCAGTGCACCGCTGCATGAAGGCTGCTCCATCCTGAATGGTGAGTGTCAAGATCCTGTAAGAAAGGTAAGTGGAATGTTTTTAAATTATTTCTTTACAAGACGCTGCAGGGTGACTTGGACAGGTTCGGTGAGTGGCAGATGCAGTATAATGTGGATAAATGTGAGGTTATCCACTTTAGTGGCAAAAACAGGAAGACAGACTATTATCTGAATGGTGAGAGATTAGGAAAAGGGGAGGTGCAACGAGACCTGGGTGTCATGGTACATCAGTCATTGAAAGTTGGCATGCAGGTACAGCAGGCGGTAAAGAAGGCAAATGGTATGTTGGCCTTCGTAGCGAGGGGATTTGAGTAGAGGAGCAGGGAGGTCTTACTGCAGTTGTACAGGGCCTTGGTGAGGCCTCACCTGGAATATTGTGTTCAGTTTTGGTCTCCTAATCTGAGGAAGGACGTTTTTGCTATTGAGGGAGTGCAGCGAAGGTTCACCAGACTGATTCCCGGGAAGGCAGGACTGACATATGGGGAGAGACTGGATCGACTGGGCGTGTATTCACTGGAATTTGGAAGAATGAGAGGGGATCTCATAGAAACATATAAAATTCTGACGGGATTGGACAGGTTAGATGCGGGAAGAATGTTCCCGATGTTGGGGAAGCCCAGAACCAGGGGTCACAGTCTAAGGATAAGGGGTAAGCCATTTAGGACTGAGATGAGGAGAAACTTCTTCACTCAGAGAATTGTGAACCTGTGGAATTCTCTACCGCAGAGAGTTGTTGAGGCCAGTTCGTTAGATATATTCAAAAGGGAGTTAGATGTGGCCCTTACGGTTAAAGGGATCAGGGGGTATGGAGAGAAAGAAGGAATGGGGTACTGAGGTGAATGATCAGCCATGATCTTATTGAATGGTGGTGCAGGATCGAAGAGCTGAATGGCCTGCTCTTGCACCTATTTTCTATGTTTCTACTTACCTGGATGGGGTCCCCTGAAGGTCCTCAGATGTTTTATTTTTGTTGGTGATGATTTTTATTTTTAGGTCTTCGACCCTCCGTGGGCCCGACTCCATCCTCGGCGGCACTTGGGCATGAGACCTCCCGCCCGCTGTCGCCCAGATTGGCGGTGTAGGTGGTTGATTTGCCGCCCACTGACCTTCGAGGAACCTCGGCGATGAAAACCCCGCTGAAGGTACCTTTCGGTACCTCGGCGGGCGGAGGCCTTGACCAAATTCAGCCCCTTGGAGCCCAGAGCACACCATGCACAATGTGGCTCCAATTATTTAGGGGCATTATGAGCAACAAAATCATTGGGTTAACTCTTCTATGAAAACGGCAGACAAAGCACGCTCATACAGATGTGCTAAGCATTCTGACATTTCATACAGACATTTCTAGGCTCGTAGGTTACCTCTGAGAGGCAAATTCCTTTTAGTTTCGAATACTGTCTGAAATGGCACAACAATCTAGTCAGTGAGGTGTAGTATGCTTTCAAATAAGTTTTTAAATAAGATTTGCTAAGTGCTGGCAGAATTAAATTACACATAAACATGAGTATTAAATTACACTGTGCACCACCATACCAAATATTAAATTACACTATGCACCACCGCATCATTTAATTGAGGTGTATAAAATTATGAGTGGCCTAGATAGAGTGGATAGGAAAGCCCTATTTTCCTTAGCAGCTAGGTCAATAACCAGGCGCATAGATATAAAGTAATTGGTAGAAGGATTAGAGGGGAGTTGAGGAGAACATTTTGCACCCAGAGGGTGGTGGGGGTCTGGAACTCACTGCCTGAAAGGGTGGTCGAGTCAGAAACACTCACCGCATTTAAAAAGTATTTGGATATGCACTTGTAACCTACAGGGCTACGGACCAAGAACTGCAAACTGGAAGTAGGCTGGATAGCTCTTTTTCTGCCAGCACAGACACGATGAGCCGAATGGCCTCCAACTGTGCCTTAAATTTCTATCAAACCGCCAAGCCTTACATAAGAACATAAGAAATAGGAGCAGGAGTAGGCCATAAGGCCCCTGGAGCCTGCTCCGCCATTCAATAAGATCATGGCTGATCTGATCATGGACTCAGCTCCACTTCCCTGCCCGCGCCCCATAACTCCTTATCCCTCTATCATTAAGAAAATGTCTATTTCTGTCTTAAATTTATTTAATGTCCCAGATTCCACAGCTCTCTGAGGCAGCAAATTCCACAGATTTACAACCCTCTGAGAGAAGAAATTTCTCCTCATCTCAGTTTTAAATGGCGGCCCTTATTTTAACATTATGCCCCCAAGTTCTAGTCTCCCCCATCAGTGGAAACATCCTCTCTGCATCCACCTTGCCAAGCCCCCTCATAATCTTATACGTTTCGATAAGATCACCTCTCATTCTTCTGAATTCCAATGAGTAGAGGCCCAAACTGCTCAACCTATCCTCATAAGTCAACCCCCTCATCTCCGGAATCAACCGAGTGAAACTTCTCTGAACTGCCTCCAAAGCAAGTATATCCTTTCGTAAATCTGGAAACCAAAACTTCACGCAGTATTCCAGGTGTGGCCTCACCAATACCCTGTATAGCTGTAGCAAGACTTCCCTACTTTTATACTCTTGCTGTACCTGCATACTATTCTTTTGTGTTTCATGCACAAGTACCCCCAGGTCCCGTTGTACTGCAGCACTTTGCAATCTTTCTCCATTTAAATAATAACTTTTTGATTTTTTTTCTGCCAAAGTGCATGACCTCACACTTTCCAACATTTTACTCCATCTGCCCACTCACTTAGCCTGTCTGTGTCCTTTTGCAGATTTTTTGTGTCCTCCTCACACATTGCTTTTCCTCCCATTTTTGTATCATCAGCAAACTTGGCTACGTTACACTCAGTCCCTTCTTCCAAGTTGTTAATATAAATTGTAAATAGTTGGTGTCCCAGCACTGATCCCTGCAGCACCCCACTAGTTACTGGTTGCCAACCAGAGAATCAACCATTTACCTCGGCTCTCTGTTTTCTGTTAGTTAGCTGATCCTCTATCCATGCTAATATATTACCCCCAGCCCCGTGAACTTTTATCTTGTGCAGTAACCTTTTATGTGGCACCTTGTCAAATGCCTTCTAGAAGTCCAAATACACCACATCCACTGGTTCCCCTTTATCCACCCTGTTTGTTACATCTTTAAAGAATTCCAGTAAATTTGTCAAACATGACTTCCCCTTCATAAATCCATACTGACTCTGCCTGACCGAATTTTGCTTTTCCAAATGCCCTGCTACTGCTTCTTTAATAATGGACTCCAACATTTTCCTACAGATGTTAGGCTAACTGGTCTATAGTTTCCTGCTTTTTGTCTGCCTCCTTTTTAAATAGGGGCGTTACATTTGCAGTTTTCCAATCTGCTGGGACCTCCCCAGAATCCAGGGAATTTTGGTAAATTACAACCAATGCATCCACTATCCCTGCCGCTACTTCTCTTAAGACCCGAGGATGCAAGTCATCAGGCCCAGGGGATTTATCTGCCTTTAGTCCCATTATCTTACTGAGTACCACCTCCTTAGTGATTGTGATTGTGTTAAGTTCCTCCCACCCTATAGCCCTTGACTATCCACTGTTGGGATATTGTTACTGTCCTCCACTGTAAAGACCGATATAAAATATTTGTTCAGAGTTTCTGCAATCTCCATGTTCCCCACTTTCCTGCACTATCCCCATATCCCTTGCATCCCTTAATATCCAAAAATCTACCGATTTCAGCCTTGAATATACTTAATAACTGAGCATCCACAGCCCTCTGGGGCAGAGAATTCCAAAGATTCACCACCCTCTGAGTGAAGAAGTTTCTCCTCATCTCAGTCCTAAATGGCCGACCTCTTATTCTGCGACTGTGACCCCCTGGTTCTAGATTCCCCAGCCCCGGGGAAATATCCTCCCTGCATCTGGCCTGTCAAGCCCTGTAAGAATTTTGTATGTTTCAATGCGATCATCTCTCATTCTTCTAAACTCTAGAGAATATCGGCTTAGTCTCCTCAATCTCTCCTCATCGGACAATTCCCCCCTTCCCAGGAATCAGTCTGGTGAACCTTCGTTGCACTCCCTCTATGGCAAGTATATCCTTCCTTAGGTAAGGAGACCAGAACTGTACACAATACTCCAGGTGTGGTCTCACCAGGGCCCTGTATAATTGCAGTAAGACGTCTTTACTCTTATACTCAAATCTTCCTGTAATAAAGGCCAACATTCCATTTGCTTTCTGAACTCCTTGCTGTACCTGCAGGTTAACTTTCAGTGATTGGTGTACAAGGACCCCCAGGTCCCTCTGAACACCAACATTTCCCAATCTATCACCGTTTAAAAAATACTCTGCTTTTCATTTTTCCTACCAAAGTGGATAACTTCACATTTCTCCACATTATATTCCATTTGCCGTGTCCTTGCCCACTCCCTCAGCCTGTCTATATCCCCTTGAAGCCTCTCTGCATCCTCCTCACAACTTACATTCCCACCTAACTTTCTATCATCAGCAAACTTGGATATGTACATTTGGTCCCCTCATCCAAATCATTGATATAGGTTGTGAATAGCTGGGGCCCAAGCACCGATCCTTGCGGTACCCCACTAGTTACAGTCTGCCAACCCGAAAGTTACCTGTTTATTCCTACTCTCTGTTTTCTGTCCGTTAACCAATCCTTAATCCATGCTAATATATTATCCCCAAACCCATGAGCCCTAATTTTATTTAATAACCTCTTGCATGGCACCTTATTGAATGCCTTCTGAAAATCCAAATACACCACATCCACTGGTTCCCCCTTATCTATTCTGTTCGTTACAACCTCAAAAAACTCATTTGTCAAACATGATTTTCCTTTCATAAATCCGTGCTGACTCTGCCAAATTTCATTATTATTGTCTTAAGTGCCCTGTTACCACGTCCTTAATAATAGATTTCAGCATTTTCACTATGACTGATGTCAGGCTAACTGCTCTGTCGTTCCCCATTTTCTCTCTTGCTCCTTTCTTAAATGGTGGGATTACATTTGCTACCTTCCAATCCGCGGGGACCGTTCTAGAATCTATGGAATTCTGGAAGCTGACAACCAATGCATCCACTATCTCTATAGCCACCTCTTTCAAAACCCTAGGATGTAGGCCATCAGGTCCAGAGGATTTATCGGCTTTCAGTACCATTAATTTCTCCAGTACAATTTTTTTTACTAATACTATTTCTTTCAGTTCCTCATTCTCGCTAGACTCTTGGTACTCCACTATTTCCGCGAGGTTTTTGCATCTTCTTCCGTGAAGACAGACGCGAAGTATTTGTTTACTTTCCCTGCCATTTCGTTATTCCCCTTAAACGTTTCAACACAGGTTAGCAAGGCCATAAAAAAATAAACCAGGCACTAGGGTTTATTTCTAGAGTGATAGAATTGAAAAGTAGGGAAGTTATGCGAAACCTTATCGAACCTTGGTTAGACCGCACTTGGAGCACTGCGTACAGTTCTGGTCGCCATATTATAAAAAGGATATCGAGGCACTGGAGAGGGTGCAGAGATGATTTACAAGGATGATACCAGAAATGTGAGGGTGTACATATCAGGATTGGATGAACAGCCTGGGTCTCCTTTCTCTTCAAAAAAGAAGGCTGAGGGGTGACCTATTAGAGGTCTTTAAAATTATGAAAGGTTTTGATAGAGTGGATAGAGAGTGTTTCCACTTGTGGGGAAGAGCATAACTAGAGGTCATCAATATACAATAGTCACCCAGAAATCCAATGGGGAATTCAGAAGAAAGTTCTTTACCCAGAGAGGGGTGAGAATGTGGAACTCGCTGCCACAGGGTGGGATTGTGGCGAATAGTATCGATGTATTTAAGGGGAGGCTGGACAAACATGAGGGAGAAGGGAATAGAGGGTTATGCTGATAGAGTTAGATGAGGAAAGACGGGAGGAGGCTCGAGTGGGGCATAAACGGCGGCATGGACTGGTGGGGCCGAATGGCCTGTTTCTGGGCCGTATATCCTATGTAATCTTCCCTAAGGGCCCCTTTACTACAAGGTTATTAATTAACTCTTTCTCTTTGCACAATACTAGATCTAAAATAGCCTGCTCCCTCAACATACTGATCTAGAAAACCATCTTATATACATTCCATGAATTCGAGCTGCACACGATTACTGCAAATTTGTTTTGCCCAGTCGATATGTAGATTAAAGTCCCCCATGATTACCCTTGTTACATGCACCTCTAATTTCCTGATTTATACGCTGCCCGACATTACAACTACTGTTTGGGGCCTATAAACAACTCCCACCTGTGTTTTCTGCCCCTTGCTGCTTCTTAGCTCCATCCACACTGATTCTACTTCTTGATTTTCCAAGCTAAGATCCTTTCTACTGTCTTTATCCCATCCTTTATTATCAGGGCTATCCCTCGTCCATTTCCAATTTGCCTATCTCTTCTATAAGTTAAGTATCCTGGAATATTTAGTTCCCAACCTTGGTCACTTTGCAACCACGTCACCGTAATGGCTGTTAGATCAAACCTATTCATTTCTATCTGCGCTATGAATTCATCTATTTTGTCGCAAATGCTTTGCGCGTTCAGATATAGTACCTTATCTATATAGCAAACCAATCGGCTGTAAGCTATCCTGGGACCGTGTTTCTCTCTCATCAGGTAAGCCTGTCAATGCCGCAGGCAGCTGGAGTGATGATGGCGTGAAGAAGCAGACTACTTCACACCAGACATCGAATCGCGACTCACCAGAGGCAGCAGCAGGTGGGATCCTCAGGAATATAATCAGGTGATAGATCTATGCTTTTGCTGTTTCATTACTCGTAGTATTTTAAACCTGCTGCTCTCCTCCATGATCTGCTCATGGTCTACAGAGCAGTAGTGATACCCGCCCTCCTATATACCTCAGAGACATGGACTATGTACAGCAGGCACTTCAAAGCACTGGAGAAGTACCACCAACACTGCCTCCGCAAAATCCTGCAAATCCATTGGCAGGATAGGCGCACCAACGACCACACTCGATCAGCTCCGATGGACGGATCACATTGTCCACATGCCCGATACTAGAGTCCCGAAACAACTCCCTACTCCAAGTTATGTCACGGCAGGCGAGCCCCAGGAGGGCAGAGAAAACGCTTCAAAGACGCCCTCAAAGCCTCCTTGAAAAAATGTAACATCTCCACCGACTCTTGAGAATCTCTGGCCCAAGATCGCTCCAAGTGGAGGAGAAGCATCCGAGAAGGCGCCGAACAACTCGAGTCTCTTCGTCGAGAGCACGCGGAAGCCAAGTACAAACAGCGGAAGGAGCGTACGACAAATCACGCGCCTCACCCAGCCGTCCCCCCAACCACCATCTGCCCCACCTGTGACAGACTGTAGATCCCGCATTGGTGTCATCAGTCATATTAGTGTGGAAGCAAGTCATCCTCGACTCCGGGGGACTGCCCAAGAAGTCTCCCCTCCATCTTTTATAGGAAACGTTTTTACTCTCTCTATGGGGGTCCTAGGTGCAATCTATGCTGAGTGAACTGTGGCTGGACTAGGACACGTTTGTTGGCCTCAGCCTCATTGGGATATCATTCTAGCTCCTAATTATTACCTTGTATCCTAACTCGCACCAAGTCCCGTTCACCCATCACACCCCCCGCCGCCCCCCCCCCCCGTGCTCGCTGACCTACTTTGGTTCCCGCTCCGGCATCGCCTCGATATTAAAATTCTTATCCTTGTTTTCATATCCCTCCATGGCCTCGCCCCTCCCTATCTCTGTAACCTCCTCCAGCCCTAGAACCCTCCAAGATGTTTACGCTCCTCCAATTTTGACCTCTTGAGCATCCTCGATTTTCATCGCCCCACCAATGGCGGCCGTGCCTTCAGCTGGCTGGGTCCCAAGCTCTGGAATTCCCTCCCTAAACCTCTCCGCCTCTCCTCCTTTAAGACGCTCCTTAAAACTTACCTCTCTCTGTCCTAATATTTCCCAATATAGCTCGGTGTCAAATTCTGTCTTGATTACCCTCCTGCGAAGCGCCTTGGGACATTTTACTACGTTAAAGGTGCTATATAAATACAAGTTGCTGTGGGATCTCACCACTCCTTGTGAGGGTGGGGTCGCACTGGGCTCTGACTTTCAACAGGATCGAATTGGCCTGGCCCGTGGATGAAACATGAAGAAGTGTGCACCAGCAACACTCAGCTTCTTCAGGAGAGGCAGATAGAGAGCAGAGGGTGAGGGATAGAACCTCTGTTTCCCGTTTAGATCAAGTGATACAAGTGCTTCCAAACATATGCAAGTTGTTGTAATATCTGCTCACAATATGGAGGCTGATTTACATTTGAAACACTGAATGGGAACGGAGCCAACAGTTGTCTGAGGGAGTGTGAATGGGGGAGAGCGGTGCCTGAGGGGCAGGAACACTGGTGGGGGGGGCGGTGGGGAGCGATGTCTGAGGGGGACAGGGCACCGGGGGAAGTGTGAGTGAGGGACATGTTTAGTGTTGTGTTGTGACCGTGACTGGGCCAATGATTAGCACTGGCCAGAGACTGGCTCCTGATGTCAATCCATTGCCCCCCACTGAACGTGTAGTGTGTGCATGGGGCATTGCTGGGATCGGGCCCGACTGTGATGCTCCAGGTCGATGAATGCTTTTTGGGAAGGAGAGTAAAAGGGAGTAATAATAGAATCCAGCGCAGGTTGCACAGGAAATGGTGCTAACATTGCCAGCAATTACAGTAATGGGCTGAGTCACTACTCCTGAAATCCACTGTGCCGCAGAGCAAGCTCTTAACAGCGTATTCCTTTCAGCGTGGTCAGTACAATCCTCTACATATATTATACATGTACAGTTAAATTCACCTTGGAATCAATCCAATGTTGTGAGTTCTGTTTAAAAGGTTTGCAGAGGAAGCAATGGTCTAGCTTGCAAGAATCTAAATGCTTCTGCACTCCCGGTGCCAGTTTTAAGAGAGTGATGGTTTTACTGGCCCTCAGGCACCACTCTCCCCCATTCACACTCCCCACCCCGCCACCGCTCACCCCATTCACACTCTCCCAACCCCCCAGTCCCCCTCAGGCGCTGCTCTCCCTCATTCACACTTCCCTCGGTGCCCTGTCCCCCTCAGACCCCGCTCTCCCCCATTCTTCACACTCCCCACCCCGCCACCGCTCTCTTCCAATCACACTCTCGTCCCCTGTCCCCCTCAGACACTGCTCTTCCCTAGTCACACTCCCAACTGGTGCCCCTGCCCCCCCCCTCAGACACCGCGCTCCCCCCCCACCCCAATGTCTCTGCGCCCCTCAGACACCGCTCTCCCCCATTCACACTCGCAACTGGTGCCCTGACCCTCTCAGGCACTTATCTTCCCCCCCCCTCTCCCTTCCCCACCGGTGCCCTGTCCCCCTTAGACACCACTCCCCCCACACCCCCAGTGTTCCTGCGCCCCTCAGACACCGCTCTCCCTCCCGCCCCGATGCCCTGTCCCCCTCACACACCGCTCCCTCCCCCCCCTCCCCAATGTCCCTGCGCCCCTCACACACCACTCCCTCCCCCCTCCCAGTCTCCCAGTGTCCCTGCTTCCCTCATACACCGCTCTCCCTCTCGCCCCGATGCCCTGTCCCTGTCAGACACCGCTCTTCCCCCATTCACACAGCCTCTCCGTCGGTTTGTGTCATGAGTCACTATTTATTTCTCACTCTTGAACCTGCACCAGTCGCAAACTAAACGTCATGGGAGGGGCATCGTTGCCTGCCTTTGGCCTGCCGGGTCCCACCCCACCGCCCCCGTCTCGCCTCGCCTCACCTTGGGAATCACGTCAAAGCGGGAGGGGTGCCTGGTAGTCCAAACACGGCACTGCCCCTCCCATCACGGAGCGGCAGTCAGAGTTAAGAGTAACCCTCAGGCTGCGGTGAGCCACCTTCCAGCTGGGCCCAGGCAAGCACGGGCTGAGGCCGATGAGTCGCGGCCCAGTAAAGCAATGTGTTAATCTCACTGATTATCAAAGCTGACCATCTATGTTTTGCAGCACCATCTTCCCATTCCATGCGATTTTCGGCACGAGGCGATCACAGTAGCAGCTGCCACCTGCTCCCAGAATCGAGGATGAAAGTTGCGACCTGGACAGGGCTTAAACTCTCCAGTCCAGCACTGAATATTTGCATTGTTTTAAAATACTTTCTCCCATCATATTTCACACATTTGAAAATATAGTCTGATTTATAATTGTTAAATTGGGCTGAGGTAATGTTCTATCAATCTCTGATACCTCAGCCATGTTTGATGTCGAAGCCTAGAGAGTGAGTGCTGGGCAGGCTATCTCACCATGGCTGTCTTACAGCTCAGCCCAAACTAGTCCTGCCCTTATCCAATTCCCCAAAACAGTTCTTTCCATCCTGGGAGCTGGGGCCTGGCTGATTCCCCTCTCTCTGGGGTGGAAATTCGGTCGCGTCTCACTTGGGGCGGTGCCCTGAGCAGTAAATTTTACACCGGCAAATGGTTTGCGTCTGCTGCAGCAAAATTCATCAGCTGGGCCCGGAGTTTGGAGTGGGGCACTAAGGGAGGCCTTACACGCCTCTTTTAGAGCACTAGGCCGGCTGAGCAAGGGAAAATCCCGAGCTAAACAGCCGGCCTGGGAGCGACCGAACAGAGGCCCGGGGTGGGGCGTAAAACTGAAAAAATACCACAAAAAACATTCCCAGTACATAGCTCACACCACCACAACATAAGTCTAAAAAAAAAACATTTATTTAAACAATCACACTTACCTGAGGTCGACATTACTTACCTCACTGCTGCCACAGGCGTTCCCACCAGGGCGGCAACCAAAAATCGAGCCCGTGTCACAACCAGGGGCGTTGTTAACCGGCTCACCTCTCCCGGGCGGTACTGCTCTGTGCCCCGTCGATACCGGCACTGAATGTCCTGGCGGGGTGCTGGAATGGCCCGGGCGCAAGAGCTTACCATGGCCATTGCCGCCCCTCTCTCTGTGACCTGGGCCATCTCTAACTGTTACCCCAGCAAACTTGACATAGCCCTCTCTGCCATCAGAGCCCTGGGGTCAGAGGGGATCGAACCCGCGAACCTTCTGGTCTATAAGGTGCAGTTATTATGCAACCTCCATTGTAATATTACATTCAAATTGTCGCAGGCAAAGGATGCTTGAATACATCACCATCAGTATCAGTTATTTTAGATATAGTTCCTGTTAAAGTTATGCATTGCTGTGAATGCTAGGAATGTGAACATTATTATAAATTGTGGTACCTCTCTTCAGTGTTATCCACTTTGCTATGCACGACTCAATAAAACCATTTTGAGGACCGTTGAATCTCGTTGAACCTCCCTTACAGCTGCTGCAAAAATGAACAATATTTGTCTCACCGATAATCTTCAGGCTTTTATAATCCCAACCTTGGTACTCAACAGTAAGAAAAGGTTGCTCCACAAGAGGGTGCTATCCAACACACTCAATCCCATGGTACAATGTTTTTTCTTATAATGATTTGACTGCCGAGAGCACCATTTTATGTCCTTTTAAAAACCCAAGTGCAAGGCACCCCCATGTTTCAGAAGCAGGTCAGGAAGTGGTGGGTGGCTGGCACTGAGCTTTTGAACAGTGCCTGCTGCAATGTATTTGCTTCATGGGTTCTTTGCTTAAAAATTCATAGCAACACATAAGAAATAGGAGCAGGAGTCGGCCTTACGGCCCCTCGAGCCTGCTCCACCATTTAATACGATCATGGCTGATCTGATCATGGACTCAGTTCCACTTCCCCACCCGCTCCCCATAACCCCTTATCCCCTTATCATTTAAGAAACTGTCTATTTCTGTCTTAAATTTATTCAATGTCCCAGCTTCCACAGCTCTCTGGGGCAGCGAATTCTACAGATTTACAACCCTCTGAGAAGAAATTTCTCCTCATCTCAGTTTTAAATGGGCGGCCCCTTATTCTAAGATTATGCCCTCTAGTTCTAGTCTCCCCCATCAGTGGAAACATCCTCTCTGCATCCACCTTGTCAAGCCCCCTCATAATCTTATACATTTTTGATAAGATCACCTCTTATTCTTCTGAATTCCAATGAGTAGAGCCCCAACCTACTCAACCTTTCCTCAGAAATCAACCCCCTCATCTCCGTAATTAACCGAGTGAACCTTCTCTGAACTGCCTACAAAGCAAGTATATTCTTTCATAAATATGGAAACCAAAACTGCACGCAGTATTCCAGGTGTGGCCTCACCAATACCCTGTATAACTGTAGCAAGACTTCCCTGCTTTTATACTGCATCTCCTTTGCAGTAAAGGCCAAGATTCCATTGGCCTTCCTGATCACTTGCTGTATCTACATACTATCCTTTTGTGTTTCATGCACAAGTACCCCCAGGTCCCTCTGTACTGCGGCACTTTGCAATCTTTTTCCATTTAAATAATAACTTGCTCTTTGATGTTTTCTGCCAAAGAGCATGACCATCTGCCAAATTTTTGCCCACTCACTTAGCCTGTCTATGTCCTTTTGCAGATTTTTTGTGTCCTCACACATTGCTTTTCCTCCCATCTTTGTATCGTCAGCAAACTTGGCTACATTACACTCAGTCCCTTCTTCCAAATCGTTACTATAGATTGTAAATTGTTGGTGCCCCAGCACTGATCCCTGCGGCACACCACGAGTTACTGATTGCCAACCCATGAATGAACCATTTATCCTGACTCTCTGTTTTCTGTTAGTTAGCCTATCCTCTATCCATGCTAATATATTACCCCCAACCCTGTGAACTTTTGTCTTGAACCTTTTATGTGGCACCTTGTCAAATGTCTTCTGAAAGTCCAAATACACCACATCCACTGGTTCCCCTTTATCCACCCTTTTCCTGACATCCTCAAACAATTTCAGCAACTTTGTCAAACATGACTTCCCCTTCATAAATCCATGCTGACTCTGCCTGACCGAATTTTACTTTTCCAAATGTCCTGCTACTGCTTCTTAATAATGGACTCCAACATTTTCCGAATCACAGATGTTAGACTAACTGGTCTATAGTTTCCTGCTTTTTGTCTGCCTCCTTTTTTAAATAGGGGTGTTACATTTGCAGTTTTCCAATCTGCTGGGACCTCCCCAGAATCCAGGGAATTTTGGTAAATTACAACCAATGCATCCACAATCCCTGCCGCTACTTCTCTTAAGACACTAGGATGCAAGCCATCAGGTCCAGGGGATTTATCTGCCTTTAATCCCATTATCTTACTGAGTTTCACCTCCTTAGTGATTGTGATTGTGTTAAGTTCCTCCCCCCCCATAGCCCCTTGACTATCCACTGTTGGAATATTGTTAGTGTCCTCTACCGTAAAGACTGATGCAAAATATTTGTTCAGAGATTCTGCAATCTCCATGTTCCCCATTACTAATTCCCTGGTTTCGTCCTCTAAGGGACCAACTGGCTAAGCCATTCACAACTCAACAGGTCTACCAGCCTATTAGTATACTCACAGGGACACACATTACAGCCACAGATTGCAGGAAGGCGGCAAGACTGAGGGAACTGTGAGGAACCCCCAGATATGAGGCTCTGGGAAGGAATGAGTTTGAGGAGGATGATGCAGTGTTTGACACAGTGAGTACGTTTATGAATGGCACCACAAACCGCCACATACCCTCCGGACATCGGGGGTGAGGGGGAAGCAATAGCGTGCTATGTTTCACTGAGTGCACTTCATCATAGGCAGTCCCTCGGAATCGAGGAAGACTTGCATTCACTCTTAAAATGAGTTCTCAGGTGGCTGAACAGTCCCATACAAGAACCACAGTCCCTGTCACAGGTGGGACAGATAATTGTTGAGGGAAAGGGTGGGTGGCACAGGTTTGCTGCACGCTCTTTCAGCTGCCTGCACTTGGTTTCTGCATGCTCTCGGCAATGAGACTCGAGGTGCTCAGTGCCCTCCCGGATGCACTTCCTCCACTTAGGGCGGTCTTTGGCCAGGGACTTCCAGGTGCCGGTGGGGATGTTGCACTTTATCAGGGAGACTTTGAGGGTGTCCTTGTAACCCTCTGCCCACCTTTGGCTCTTTTTCCGTGAAGGAGTCCGAGTAGAGCACTTGCTTTGGGAGTCTCGTGTCTGGCATGCGAACTATGTGGCCTGCCCAACGGAGCTGATCAAGTGTGGTCAGTGCTTCGATGCTGTGAATGTTGGCCTGGTCGAGGATGCTAATGTTGGTACGCCGGTCCTCCCAGAGGAATTGTAGGATCCAGCGACTTGAGGTGTCTGCTGTACATGGTCCATGTCTCTGAGCCATACAGGAGGGCGGGTATTGCACAATGCTAGCATTGCAGCAAGTAAATAAGGAGGTGGCAGGGTGACAGGAATCTTCCCTCCCACCTCACTTGGATCCATACAATAGGCCAACGCAGGCCCAGTCCCTACCTTCTCTCCAGAGACCCCCAAATCCCAGGGCAAATGTTGAGGGTAGACTCGCCCATTGCGGCTGTGGAAATGCACATTAACCAGGGGGGTAAGGATTGGGCGGATCAGTCGAATGTAGAATCAGTCCACCAGGAATTCAGAATGTGCTTCTGAAAAGCAAAAGGACTTCGTCGACGAAATCATCTTTTATAGACGAGAAGGTGACATCAATAGAAGTGTAGAAAACTAAAATGAGAACGCAACAGCTCCCAAACACTGAGGTGAGGCATTAATCTCTCATTTTTTTTATTCGTTCCGGCATGTGGGCGTTGCTGGCAAGGCCCAGCATTTATTGCCCGTCCCTAATCACCCGTCGAGAAGGTGGTGGTGAGCCGCCTTCTTGAACCGCTGCAGTCCGTGTGGTGAAGGTGCTCCCACAGTGCTGTTAGGGAGGGAGTTCCAGGATTGTGACCCAGCGACGATGAAGGAACGGCCGATATATTTCCAAGTCAGGATGGTGTGTGACTCGGAGGGGAACATGGAGGTGGTGGTGTTCCCATGCACCTGCTGCCCTTGTCCTGCTAGGTGGTAGAGGTCGTGGGTTTGGGAGGTGCTGCCGAAGAAGCCTTGGAGAGTTGCTGCAGTGCATCTTGTAGATGGTGCACACTGCAGCCAGGGGGCGCCGGTGGTGGAGGGAGTGAATGTTGAAGGTGGTGGGTAGCGTGCTGATCAAGCGGGCTGCTTTGTCCTGGATGGTGTTGGGCTTCTGGAGTTTTGTTGGAGCCGCACTCATCCAGGCAAGTGGAGAGTATTCTATCACACTCCTGACTTGTGTCGTGTCGATGGTGGAAAGGCTTTGGGGAGTCAGGAGGTAAGACACTCGCCGCAGAATACCCAGCCTCTGACCTGCTCTTGTTGCCACAGTATTTATGTGGCTGGTCCAGTTAAGTTTCTGGTCAATGGTGACCTCCCCCAGGATGTTGATAGTGGGGGATTTGGCGATGGTAATGCCGTTGAATGTCAAGGGGAGGTGGTTAGACTCTCGCTTGTTGGAGATGGTCATTCTCTGAAACTTGTGTGGTGCGAACGTTACTTACCAGCCCAAGCCTGAATGTTGTTCAGGTCTTGCTGCATGCGGGCATGGACAACGTTCGTTATCTGAGGAGTTGCGAACACTGTGCAGTCATCAGTGAACATCCCCACTTCGGACCTTATGATGGAGGGAAGGTCATTGATGAAGCAGCTGAAGATGGTTGGGACTGGGATACTGCCATATTATAGTTGTTCTTAAAAGAGTTCCCCTGAATGGTTCAATGGACAAACTCAATTTCTTTATTGCACCTTGCATCAATCCGCAAACAGCAACATTTCAAACAGACTGCTTTTATTTGGTCGCAAGGGAAACCACGACACCATCGAGGTTTATAGTACAGAAGGAGGTCATCATGTCTGAGCCGGCTCGATGTGAGAGTAGTCCAAAATGAATTACATCGCCCTCCTCTTCCTCTGCTTCAAATATTTATCCAAGGTTTCCTTAAAAGATGCAACGGTCTCTGCCTGAACCAATCCCGAGATGACACGGGGTCCCATTAAGTACCCACCCAAAACGGCAGTAATGACAAGAGTGACATAGGAAATAGGTGCAGGAGTAGGCCATTCAGCCCTTCGAGCCTGAACCGCCATTCAATAAGATCATAGCTGATCATTCCTTCAGTACCCCTTTCCTGCTTTCTCTCCATACCCCTTGATCCCTTTAGCCATAAGGGCCATATCTAACTCCCCCTTGAATATATCCAATGAACTGGCATCAACAACTCTCTGCGGCAGGGAATTCCACAGGTTAACAACTCTCTGAGTGAAGAAGTTTCTCCTCATCTCAGTCCTAAATGGCCTACCCCTTATCCTAAGCCTATGTCCCCTGGTTCTGGACTTCCCCAACATCGGGAATATTATTCCCGCATCTAAACTGTCTAGTCCCGTCAGTATCTTATACGTATCTATGAGATCCCCTCTCATTCTTCTAAACTCCAATGAATAAAGGCCCAGTTGATCCAGTTTCTCCTCATATGTCAGTCCAGCCATCCCCGGAATCAATCTGGTGAATCTTTGCTGCACTCCCTCAATAGCAAGAACGTCCTTCCTCAGATTAGGAGACCAAAACTGAACACAATATTCCAGGTGAGGCCTCACCAAGGCCCTGTACAACTGCTGTAAGACCTCCCTGTTCCTATACTCAAATCCCCTAGCTATGAAGGCCAACATATCATTTGCCTTCTTCACTGCCTGCTGTACCTGCATGCCAACTTTCAATGACTGATGAACCATGACACCCAGATCTCGTTGCATCTCCCCTTTTCCTAATCTCGCCATTCAGATAATATTCTGCCTTCGTGTTTTTGCCCCCAAAATGGATAACCTCACATTTATCCACATTATACTGCATCTGCCATACATTTGCCCACTCACCTAACCTGTCCAAGTCATCCTGCAGCCTCTTAGCATCCTCCTCACATCTCACACCGCCACCCAGCTTAGTGTCATCTGCAAACTTGGAGATATTACACTCAATTCCTTCATCTAAATCATTAATGTATATTGTAAAGAGCTGGGGTCCCAGCACTGAGCCCTGCGGCACTCCACTAGTCACTGCCTGCTATTCTGAAAAGGCCCCGTTTATCCCGACTCTGCTTCCTGTCTGCCAACCAGTTCTCTATCCATGTCAGTACATTACCCCCAATACCATGTGCTTTGATTTTGCACACCAATCTCTTGTGCGGGACCTTGTCAAAAGCCTTTTGAAAGTCCAAATACACCACATCCACTGGTTCTCCCTTGTCCACTCTGCTAGTTACATCCTCAAAAAATTCCAGAAGATTTGTCAAGCATAAATTCATGCTGACTTGGACCGATTCTGTCACTGCTTTCCAAATGCGCTGCTATTTCATCCTTAATGATTGATTCCAACATTTTCCCCACTACTGATGTCAGGCTAACCAGTCTATAATTACCCGTTTTCTCTCTCCCTCCTTTCTTAAAAAAGTGGTGTTACATTAGCTACCTTCCAGTCCATGGGAACTGATCCAGAGTCGATAGACTGTTGGAAAATGATCACCAATGCATCCACTATTTCTTGGGCCACTTCCTTAAGTACTCTGGGATGCAGACTATCAGGCCCCGGGGATTTATCGGCCTTCAATCCCATCAATTTCCCTAACACAATTTCCAGCCTAAAAAGGATATCCATCAATTCCTCCTTCTCACTAGACCCACTGTCCCCTAGTACATTTGGAAGGTTATTTGTATCTTCCTTCGTGAAGACAGAACCGAAGTATTGGTTTAATTGGTCTGCCATTTCTTTGTTCCCCATTATAAATTCACCTGAATCCGACTGCAAGCGACCTACATTTGTCTTCACTAATCTTTTTCTCTTCACATATTTATAGAAGCTTTTGCAGTCAGTTTTTATGTTCCCTGCAAGCTTCCTCTCGTACTTTTATTTTCCCCCTCTTAATTAAACCCTTAGTCCTCCTCTGTTGAATTCTAAATTTCTCCCAGTCCTCAGGTTTGTTGCTTTTTCTAGCCAATTTATATGCCTCTTCCTTGGTTTTAACACTATCCTTAATTTCCCTTGTTAGCCACGGTTGAACCATCTTCCCCATTTTATTTTTACTCCAGACAGGGATGTACAATTGCTGAAGTTGATCCATGTGATCTTTAAATGTTTGCCATTGCTTATCCACCGTCAACCCTTTAAGTTTCCTTTGCTAGTCTATTCTAGCCAATTCACGCCTCATACCGTCGAAGTTACCTTTCCTTAAGTTCAGGTCCCTATTTTCCGAATTAACTGTGTCACTCTCCAACTTAATGAAGAATTTTACCACATTATGGTCACTCTTCCCCAAGGGGCCTTGTACAACAAGATTGCTAATTAATCCCGTCTCATTACACATCAGGCAATCTAGGATGGCCACTCTCCAGTTGGTTCCTCGACATATTGGTCTAGAAAACCATCCCTAATACACTCCAGGAAATCCTCCTCCACCGCATTACTACCAGTTTGGTTAGCCCAATCAATATGTAGATTAAAGTCGCCCATGATAATTACTATACCTTTATAGCACACATCCCACGTTTCCCCTGAGTAGCACTGGTTGCTCGGATGCATATAATGGTTTTGCAAAGGTAATAGGGAAGCCCATCAATTGAGGCAGTGAGTGGCAGTTTGACATCAGTAGGTTATACGTTGTATCAAGAAATGTTTTTGTATGAAGAGGCCAGCCCCTTGTGGTTGCTACTGGTGTCAGGCATTTCCCAACCCCACGGCCGCCCCCGCCCCCGATATCTGTAGGACTCCTGCCTGCAGGCCACTGAACCTAGTTTAAACTAGGCTGGTGCTAGGAAATTCTCCAAGGGGGGTCCACAGCGATGGGTGGGAGGGTGGGGGCAGCCCCGATCCCCATGCACACTGACAGTCTGGGTACAGGTGGGAAGGTCCCAACTTTGATCCCTCTTGTTATGTTAGTTGGAGCAGCCATTTGAAGAGTTTCCAGTTCCGAGAAAGGATGATTTGCGTTTCTATAGCGCCTTTCATGACCACTGGACGTCCCAAAGCGCTTTACAGCCAATGAAGTACTTTTGGAGTGTAGTCACTGTTGTAATGTGGGAAACGCGGCAGGCAATTTGCACACATCAAGCTCCCACACACAGCAATGTGATAATGACCAGATCAACTGTTGAAGGTTTAGGGACCTAATAAAGAGACGTCAAAGTATTGTCTAAATGGCGAGAAGTGAAGAATTATGGAGAAGTGGAGAGATTTTGGGGTCCAAATACAGAAAGAACTAAAAATTAATGGACAGGTATAAAAATAATTTAAAAGCCTCATGGAATGTTTGTCTTTATCTCAGGGGGCTGGAATACCGAGGGGAGGGAGTTTTACTACAGTTTCTATAAAGCTCTGGTTAGACCCCAATCGGGAGTGACTGTGTCCAGTTCTGGGCCCCGCCCCTCAGGTAGGATATATTGCCCTCGGAGGGGTTGACAAAGATTCCCAGAATGATACCGGGGTGTAAAGAGTTCAATCCCAAGGGCATCTTGCACAGACTGGGCGTGTGTTCCTTCGAGTGTAGAAGGTTATGGCTGATCCACTTGAGGTGTTTAAAATGATAAAGGGATTCGATGGGGTAGGTAGAAAGGATTCGATGGGGGGAGATCGAGAGAAACCATTTCCTCTGGTGGGGGGAGTCCAGAACAAGGGGGGTGTCACCTTAAAATCAGAGCCCGGCCGTTCAGGGTGATGTCAGGAAGCACTTCTTCACACAAAGGGTGCTGGGAATCTGCAACTCTCTCTTCCCCCCACCCAAAATGGCTGTGGATGCTGAGTGGTCAATTGAAATGTTCATGACTGAGACCGATAGATTTTTGTTGGGTAAGGCTAGCAGGGGATATGGATCAAAGTTGGGCACATGGAACCGAGGTACAGATCAGCCGCGATCTAATTGAGTGGCATAGCAGGCTGTTTTGATGTTGGTGTCAAATTGGACATCTGCCCTCTCGGGTGGGTGTCAAAGATCCCACGGCCACTATTGGAAGAAGAACAGGGGAGCTGGTGGTTGTATCATAGAAATTTACAGCACGGAAGGAGGCCATTTCAGCCCATCGTGTCCGTGCCGGCCGACCAAGAGCTACCCAGTCTAATCCCACTTTCCCGCTCTCGGTCCGTAGCCCTGTAGGTTACAAGTGCACATCCAAGTACTTTTTAAATGTGGTGAGGGTTTCTGCCTCTACCACCCTTTCAGGCAGTGAGTTCCGCCCCAGACCCCCACCACCTTCTGGGTGAAGACATTTCCCCTCAAATCACCTCTGAACCTCCCCCCAATTACTTTAAATCTATGCCCCCTGGTTGTTGACCCCTCTGCCAAAGGAAACAGGTCCGTTCTATCCAGGCCCCTCATCATTTTATACACCTCAATCAGGTCTCCCCTCGGCCTCCTCTGTTCCAAGGAAAACAACCCCAGCCTACCCAATCTTCCCTCATAGCTAAAATTCTCCAGTCCTGGCAACATCCTCGTAAATCTCCTCTGTACCCTCTCCAGTGCAATCACATCCTTCCTGTAATGTGACCAGAACTGCACTGTAATATATTTGCTTCAAGGGTTCTTTGCTTAAGAATTCATAGCAACACATTGCTATTCAGAACTAGTTGGTTTATTAACAAAGGTTTACCAATCACACTACACATTACCGGTTTATCCACCAGGCTCATAACGGTATACCTCATCGTGGATCCCCCAAAAACAACTGGCCGGGGTTTTATTGAGTCTTGTGAACATCACGTGACTGGCCAAGCAACTCACAATGCTACAGCTCTGCAACTATTTTAAATCAACAGCTCTACAACTATTTTAGAAGAAAACTTTTAATCAAGTGCCCTCTGGAACCCACAAATTAACAATTTAAAACTGTAACGGCAACAGCTCTACAAACCTGTGAGCATGTTCACAGGTGCATACACCACGGTGGTAAACAATGAATGCTCAATGAACAGAAACAGAGTATCTGGTCGTTTAGCCAATGATGGCAGGATCTTGCTGTGCCAAAAAAAGGAAATTAGGAACGTCGTCCCATCCCTCTGTCCTTTCCCCATTGCCCCTGTCTGAAAGAGCTCTCCCCTTAGTCCCTTCCCCGATCCCCTTTTAATTTTCCCCCAAAATCTTTATCCCCTTCCATTTCATATACTGTTATGGATTCTCCTTCCCTCACTCTTCCTGGTCTGGCAATCCATGTCTAAACAACCATTTATGTAACATAACCTTCTAACCTTTCCCTTTGTAGTGGTGATCTTAAATCTCCACCCCCTTGTGTCCTGACTCACCGCCCAGTGGAAATAGTCGCTCCTGATTTATTTCATCAAAGCCCCTCCGACCCTTGAAGCCCTCTGTCTTAACGTTATCTGTGATAAATAAACCGCTGCTTCACAGAGTCTTACAGCACAGGAGGAGGCCATTGGGCCCATCGAGCCTGTGCCGGCTCTGTGACAGAGCGATCCAATCAGTCCCACTCCTATTAGCCCGGCTAATGTTTCCTTTTCAAGTATTTATCCAATTCCCCGGTTTGAAAGTTACTATTGAATCTGCTCCCACCGCCCTTTCAGGCAGCGCGTTCCCGATCACAACAACTCGCTGCGTAAAAACATTCTCCCCATCTCCCCCTCTGGTTCCATCGCCGATTATCGTCAATCTGTGTCCCTCTGGTTACCCACCCTCCTGCCCCTGGAAACAATTTCTCCTTATTTACTCAGCTCATGTCCTGGGCCAATATTTATCCCTCAATCAACATTGCAAAAACAGATTATCTGGGTCATTGTCACATTACTGTTTGTGGGAGCTTGCTGTGCACAAATTGGCTGCCGTGTTTCCCACATTACAACAGTGCCTACACTCAAAATAGATCACCAACGATGTCTCCACAAGATCCTGCAAATCCCCTGGGAGGACAGACGCACCAACATCAGCGTCCTCGACCAGGCCAACGTCCCCAGCCTCGAAGCACTGACCACACTCGATCAGCTCCGCTGGGCGGGCCACATTGTCCGCATGCCAGACACGAGACTCCCAAAGCAAGCGCTCTACTCGGGACTCCTTCATGGCAAATGAGTCAAAGGTGGACAGAGGAAACGTTACAAGGACACCCTCAAAATCTCCCTGATACAGTGCAACATCCCCACCGCCACCTGGGAGTCCCTGGCCAAAGACCGCCCGAGGTGGAGAAAGTGCATCCGGGAGGGTGTTGAGCTCTTCGAATCTCAACGCTGCTAGCGTGAAGAGGCCAGGCACAGGCAGCGGAAGGAGCGTGCGTCAAACCAGTCCCACCCACCTCTTCCCCTGGCGAATGTCTGTCCCACCTGTGACAGAGACTGTGGCTCTCGTGTTGGACTATGCAGCCACCAAAGAACTCACTTCAGGAGTGGAAGCAAGTCTTCCTCGATTCCGAGGGACTGCCTATGATGATGACACTCCAAAAGTACTGCATTGGCTGTAAAGCGCACTGGGACGTCCGGTGGTCGTGAAAGGCGCTATATAAATGCAAGTCTTTCATTTGGAAAGACATTTTTTTTATGGGCAATTCTGCCCTGAGAATCTCACAGTTGCAGTCGAGCATTGAGTGCTGCTTGTATACTGGAGACTGATCTCAAAGTGGGCCTGACTCCTTGGGGTTTTCAGCACAATAGCACAGGTTCTCATTCAATAAACTCCAACCTGTCAGCGCTGGAGCGCAGGAAACATTCCACACATCAACTTCAAAGGGAAACAAGCCCAGACCATGTTTCTTTTGGAAGTTAGTAGGTGTGAAGCTGTTTGAAGGTTGGAGGTGTGAGTGGGAGCTGAATGGATGCCCTCCATGAATGTGATAGGTCAGGGAGGCTGAAGGGGTTGGCTGTGAGGTATGGCAGAGCTACTTAATCTGAGGGGCTCTCCGCAAACACCCACAGACTGAGAGACAGAGAAACTAGTGGCTCTATTTAAGAGCAGAGAGAGAGAAAGGGAGAGGGTAGGAACGGAGAGAGACAGAGAGAGCAAAATCAGATAGAGGGAGGAATAAACAGAGAGAAAAAGAGACTCGAGACCAGAGCAAGAAAGAAAGAACGAGGCAGGTGCCAGGTGAAGAGGTGAATGCACTTTACTCATTTTTGGCCACAAGGACTGAGATGGCGCCGTCTGCTATTTTCGCCGTGTGTCGGGCTGTGCTCTGTTGTGACTCCATCGTTCCTCACTCAGGAAGCACCAGGATGTCTCATCTCCGGGAGTTGATCACCGCCGGGCTGATCCTGATGCTGGTCTCTGCAGGACTGAGCCCCGATCCAGAGGCTCCAGGCTGTCAGTTGTACCGTAAGTACAGAGGGAGGGAGTGAGAGAGGGGGAGGGAGAGGGAGGGAGGGAGGGAGAGAGGAGGAAGAGGAGGGAGGGAGAGAGAGAGGAGGAAGGGGAGGGAGGGAGAGAGAGAAAGAGGGAGAGGGAGGGAAAGAGAGGGAGGGAGGGAGAAAGGGAGAGAGGGGGGAGGGAGAGAGAGGGAATGAGGGAGGGAGGGAAGGAGAGAGAGAGCTGGAGAGGGAGGGAGAGAGGGGGGGAAGGAAGGAGGGAGAGAGAGGGAGAAAGGGAGAGAGAGAGAGGAAAGGCGGGGGAGACGGAGACAGCGAGAGAGAGAGAGAGCATGGGAGGGAGAGAGCTAGTGAGGAGGAGAGACGGAGAGAGAGAGGGGGGGTGGGGGAGGGAAAGAGAGGGGGAGAGAGAGAGAGAGATGGTGAGGGAGAGGGGAGAGGGAGGGAAGGAGAGAGAGAGGGGGAAAGGGAGGTAGGGAGAGAGAGAGCATGAGAGCGAGAGAGAGAGGGAGGGAGAGAGTGGGGGATAGCGAGCCTGAAAGTGGGGAAGTAAGCTGTGAGGAAGTCACAGAGCCTACAAAGGGGATATAGACAGGCTGAGGGAGTGGGCAAGGACACGGCAAATGGAATATAATGTGGAGAAATGTGAAGTTAGCCACTTTGGTAGGAAAAATAGAAAAGCAGAGTATTTTTTAAATGGTGAGAGATTGGGAAATGTTGGTGTTCAGAGGGACCTGGGGGTCCTTGTACACCATTCACTGAAAGTTAACCTGCAGGTACAGCAAGTGATTAAAGCAAATGGTATGTTGGCCTTTATTACAGGAGGGTTTGAGTATAAGAGTAAAGACGTCTTACTGCGATTATACAGGGCCCTGGTGAGACCACACCTGGAGTATTGTGCACAGTTTTGGTTTCCTTACCTAAGGAAGGATATACTTGCCATAGAGGGAGTGCAACGAAGGTTCACCAGACTGATTCCTGGGATGGGGGGATTGTCCTATGAGGAGAGATTGAGGAGACTAGGCCAATATTCTCTAGCGTTTAGAAGAATGAGAGGTGATCTCATTGAAACAGACACAATTCTTACAGGGCTTGACAGGGTAGATGCAGGGAGGGTGTTTCCCCCCCGGGCTGGGGAGTCTAGAACCAGGGGTCACAGTCTCAGGATAAGGGGTCGGCCATTTTAGACTGAGATAAGGAGGAATTTCTTCACTCAGAGGGTGGTGAATCTTTGGAATTCTCTGCCCCAGAGGGCTGTGGAGGCTCAATCGTTGAGTATATTCAAGGCGGAGATCGATAGATTTTTGGATATTAAGGGAATCGAGGGATATGGGGATCGGGCGGGAAAGTGGAGTTGAGGTCGATGATCGGCCGTGATCTCATTGAATGGTGGAGCAGGCTCGAGGGGCCGAATGGCCGACTCCTGCTCCTAATTCTTATGTTCCTGGAAGGTAATGGAGAGAGGAAAAAAACAATACTTGCATTTCTATAGCGCCTTTCACGACCACCAGCCGTCCCAAAGCGCTTTACAGCCAATGAAGTACTTTTGAAGTGTGGTCACTGTTGTAATGTGGGAAACGCAGCAGCCAATTTGTGCACAGCAAGCTCCCACAAACAGCAATGTGATAATGACCCAGATCATCTGTTTTAGTGATGTGGGTTGAGGGATAAATATTGGCCCCAGGACACCGAGGAGAACTCCCCTGCTCTTACATATAGTGGCCGTGGGATCTTTTATGTCCACCCAAGGGAACAGACAGGGCTTCGGTTTAATGTCTCACCCGAAAGACGACATCTCCGACAGTGCGGCGCTCCCTCAGTACTGCCCCTCTGACAGTGCGCCGCTCCCTCAGTACTGCCCCTCCGACAGTGCGGCGCTCCCTCAGTACTGCCCCCCCGACAGTGCGGCGCTCCCTCAGTACTGCCCCCCCGACAGTGCGGCGCTCCCTCAGTACTGCCACTCCAACAGTGCGGCGCTCCCTCAGTACTGCCCCTCCGACACTGCGGCGCTCCCTCAGTACTGCCCCTCCGACAGTGCGGCGCTCCCTCAGTACTGCCCCTCCGACACTGCGGCGCTCCCTCAGTACTGCCCCTCCGACAGTGCGGCGCTCCCTCAGTACTGCCCCTCCGACAGTGCGGCGCTCCCTCAGTACTGCCCCTCCGACAGTGCGGCGCTCCCTCAGTACTGCCCCTCCGACACTGCGGCGCTCCCTCAGTACTGCCCCTCCGACACTGCGGCGCTCCCTCAGTATTGCCCCCCCGACAGTGCGGCGCTCCCTCAGTACTGCCCCTCCGACAGTGCGGCGCTCCCTCAGTACTGCCCCTCCGACAGTGCGGCGCTCCCTCAGTACTGCCCCTCCGACAGTGCGGCGCTCCCTCAGTACTGCCCCTCCGACAGTGCGGCGCTCCTTCAGTACTGCCCCCCCCCGACAGTGCGGCGCTCCCTCAGTACGGCGCTCCCTCGGTACTGCCCCTCCGACAGTGCGGCGCTCCCTCAGTACTGCCCCTCCGACAGCGCAGTACGGCGCTCCCTCAGTACTGCCCCTCCGAAAGTGCGGCACTCCCTCGGTACTGCCCCTCCGACAGTGCGGCACTCCCTCAGTACTGCCCCTCCGACAGTGCGGCGCTCCCTCAGTACTGCCCCTCCGACAGTGCGGCACTCCCTCAGCACTGCACTGGGAGTGTCGGCCTGGATTATTTATGGCCAAGTCCCTGGAGTGGGACTTGAACCCACAACCTTCTGACTCAGAGGCGAGAGTGCTGCCCACTGAGCCACGGCTGATACTAGAGAGAGGGAGACAGAGAGAAGGAATGGGAGAGATACAGAGGGAGAGATAATGGGCGTGGTGGAGTTGGAAGGGGAGGCTGAGTCAGGAGAGAGGGCGCAAAGTCAGAGGGCCGATGAGATGCTGAACATCACATGACTGTGCTGTGACTGAGATGACAGTCTTTCACCATTGGCTCAGTGGCTTCCTGTCTCGGGGGCTTGACGCAGGACTGGGAGTGTGTTCCAGATATATACAGGTCTCCCCTCACCCCGCCCAGCCCCGTGTTTCGGGGGATCCCGCAGGGGAATTTGCAAACCTGGCCTTTGGTCCATGAAGTTCTGGAGTGTCTGAGTGGGAATGGAGGTGGGGAGAGAAAGGTCAGGTCACCATCCGCGGGGCCCTGGCTTTATTCCCCACCATCGGCTGACTGTCCTGCCCCTGCCTTGCAGCCTTTAACGTGACCATCAAGAGTGACCGGCGTGGGACGTGCCGCGGCACCCAGCTCATCCAGGCCTGCGTGGGCCATTGTGAGTCCAGCGCCTTCCCCTCCAAGTACTCGGTGCTGCAGGCCAGCACATTCACGCACAACATCACCTCCGTCTCACAGTGCTGCACCATCAGCACCATGCACAAGGTGAGCATCGGGAGCCTGAACCCCAACCACAGCAGCCCACCCCGGCTCTCCCTGTCTCTGTCTCTCTCTCTCTCTCTCCCTCTCCCACTTTCTCTCTCTCCCCCCCCGCTGTCCCTTTCTCTCTCTCTCCCTCTCCCACTTTCTCTCTCTCCCCCCCCGCTGTCCCTTTCTCTCTCTCTCTCTCTCCCACTTTCTCTCTCTCCCCCCCCGCTGTCCCTTTCTCTCTCTCTCTCTCTCTCTCCCACTTTCTCTCCCCCCCCCCCCCGCTCTCTCTCTCTCTCTCTCCCCCTTTCTCTCTCTCCCCTCACTCTCTTTCCCCCTCCCCCTCATTCTCCCTCTCTTCTCTCCCCTCTCTCTCTTTTTCCCCCTCACTCTCTCTCTCCCAACTCTCTCTCTCTCTCTCTCTCCCCCCCCCTCATTTTCCTCCCCCCTCTCTCCACTACTCTCTCTCCCCTCTCACTCTCCTCCCGCTTCCTCTCTCCCTTCCCTCTCTCTCTTCCCCCCCTTTCACCCCCTCACCCTCTCTCCCCTCAGTCCCTCCCCCTCTCTCTGCCCCCCCTCTCCCCATCTCTCTCTCTCTCCCCCTTTCTCTCGCCCCCTCTCTCTCCCTCTCTCCCCTCACTCTCTTTCCCCCTCCCCCTCATTCTCCCTCTTTCCCCCTCCCCCTCATTCTCCCTCTCCCCCCCCTCTCTCCTCTCCTTCTCTCCCCTCACTCTCTTTTTCCACCTCACTCTCTCTCTCCCAACTCTCTCTCTCCCCTCATTTTCCTCCCCCCTCTCCACTACTCTCTCTCTCTCTCCCCCCTCACTCTCCTCCCGCTCCCTCTCTCCCTTCCTTCTCTCTCTTCCCCCCCTTTCACCCCCTCACCCTCTCTCTCTCTCTCCCCTCATTCTCTCCCCTCAGTCCCTCCCCCTCTCTCTCTGCCCCCCCTCCCCCATCTCTCTCTCTCTCTCCCCCTTTCTCTCGCCCCCCTCTCTCTCCCCCCTACCCCCCCGCTCTCTCTTTCTCTCTCCACCCTCTCTCCCCTCACTCTCTTTCCCCCTCCCCCTCATTCTCCCTCCCCCTCATTCTCCCTCTCCCCCTCTCTCTCCCCCCTCTTCTCTCCCCTCACTCTCTCTTTTTCCCCCTCACTCTCTCTCTCCCAACTCTCTCTCTCTCTCCCCCCTCATTTTCCTCCCCCTCTCTCCACTACTCTCTCTCTCTCCCCCCTCACTCTCCTCCCGCTCCCTCTCTCCCTTCCCTCTCTCTCTTCCCCCCTTTCACCCCCTCACCCTCTCTCTCTCTCTCCCCTCTCCCCTCACTCTCTCCCCTCAGTCCCTCCCCCTCTCTCTCTGCCCCCCCCTCTCTCCCCCATCTCTCTCTCTCTCTCCCCCCCTCTCTCTCGCCCCCCTCTCTCTCCCCCCTCCCCCTCATTCTCCCTCTCCCCCCCCCTCTCCTTTCCCTCTCTCCTCTTACTCTCTCTCTCTCTCCCCCCATCTCTCTCTGCCCCTCACTCTCTTTCTCCCAACTCTCTCTCTCTCTCTCCCCTCACTCTCTCTCCCTCCTCATTCTTCCCCCTCTCTCCCCTACTCTCACCCCCTCACTCTCTCCCCCTCTCTCTCCGCGCCCTCTCTCTCTCTCGCCCCATCTCTCTCTTTCCACCCCTCTCTCTCCCCCCCCCCCACACTCTAATCCCCCTCACTCGCCACTCTCTCTACCCCCACCCTCTTCCCCCCCCCCTCCCCGGATCGGTGGGGAGGGGGTTTGATTGATGCCTCTCACAAGCTCCTGCTGTGTTTTCCAGGTGAAGGTGAGGCTGGTTTGCGGTGCCAGGAGGGAAGCGATCGAGATCTTCACGGCCAAGACCTGCCAGTGTGACATGTGCCGACAGTCCCGATACTGAGGGTCACGGGGCGTCCGGCTGTACCTGAGCCGGGACCCTGGATACCCCCAGAACATACAGCAACACTCAACCACTCGCATTTCTATAGCACCTCACACCACCTCGGGACGTCCCAGAAGGCTGTACAGCCAGTGAAGTACCTTTGGAGTGTAGTCACTGTTGTAATATGCAATCGCGGAAACCAATTTCCGCACAGCAAGATCACACAGACAGCACTGTGATAATGACCAAAGAATCTGTTATTGAGGGATAAATATTGGACCCAAAACACTGAGGGAGAATTCCCCTGCTCTTCTTCTAATCGTGGCCGTGGGATCTTTTACATCCACCTGAGAAGGCAGATGGGGCCTCGATTTAACGTCTCATCCGAAGGACAGCCCCTCCGACTGCGGCGTTCCCCCAGTACTGCCCCTCCGACAGTGCGGCACTTTTTCAGTACTGCCCCTCCGACAGTGCGGCATTCTCAGTACTGCCCCTCCGACAGTGCGGCGCTCCCTCAGTACTGCCCCTCCGACAGTGCGGCACTCCCTCAGTACTGTCCCTCCGACAGTGCGGTGCTCCCTCAGTACTTGACATCTGATCCTTTTAAAGGGGGAGAAGAGATCTCTGGGGTGAAGTGCTCTGTTATCTCTTTTGGAAATATCACACTGAGCTGGGATCAAGCAAAACTCAGTGTTCTGCGCCTGTAAATCTGACTCTAGGACAGATCTCAACCACTCTGTGTATCCCTATCTGACCCGGTTATTTTATGCTGTGTTTTGCACTGTATGTTACTGTGATATCTTCTTGCGACATCATTAACAAACACACTCCATACAAGATGGCTCTTAACACAGAAACTGTCAACATGTGACCTTGCCATGTGACTCTTTTGTATTTGCATCAGTAGTTGCAGTACATCAGTGGTCCACCAGGTGGAGCAGTAGTCCACTAGGGGAGCTCTATTCGTTACACTGTGTGTTGCAATGTTTTGTACACTGCTTGCGACTGTTATCCTACGCTGTATCTCTGTCCCTTACCCTGTACAGAGTTCCGAGTCGCTACCCTCTGTGTGAGGATCGATGTAGAAATATTAATTGTTGTGTTGGTGCAAAGTGTATTGTTTCTGGTTGAATAAAATCCAATGGAATTAGAGAGCGCCCGGGTCTGGAGTCTGTGAGATGTCGCGAGGTGTAAAGTCTTGCGTTAAATCCGTGCCCTTCCTGCTCCGCTGCACGTGTCCACCTTCCGTGTCACGGCTTCGCGCGACAACTGTTGCACAGACCGAGCGACTCGCCGTGTCGCAATGTTTCCGTCCCGCACTCCACGATTCACCGCAAATACCAGCGGAAAAAAGATCCCATTTTGGAGTTCAAAGGCAAATTGGGGGCTCGGCGACCCCAGGGGTCATCGAGGGGGAACCTGGGGGGTTGACAACAACAACTTGCATTTATATAGCGCCTTTAACATAGTGGGACGTCCCAAGCTGCTTCACCAAGGAGCGTTAGCAAACACAATTACCAATGGTGGAGCGATGGAAATCGGGGGATGGCCAAGAGACCAGAATTGGAGCAGAGAAGAGATCCTGGGAGGGTTAATGGGGCTGGAGGAGGTTATAGAGATAGGGAAGAGTGAGGGCAATGGAGGGATTTAAACACAAAGATGCTAATTTTAAAATGGAGGCGTTGCTGGACCGGGAGCCAGTGTAGGTCAGCGAGCACAGGGGGTGATCGGTGAACGGGACTGGCTGCGAGTTAGGACACGGGGCAGTGAGCACAGGGGGTGATGGGTGAGCGGGACTGGGTGTGAGTTAGGACACGGGGCAGCGAGCACAGGGGGTGATGGGTGAGCGGGACTCGGTGCGAGTTAGGACACGGGGCAGTGAGCACAGGGGGTGATGGGTGAGCGGGACTCGGTGCGAGTTAGGACACGGGGCAGTGAGCACAGGGGGTGATGGGTGAGCGGGACTCGGTGCGAGTTAGGACACGGGGCAGTATTATTCTGAGCATGAGAATTGTAGGGCTGGAGAAGGTTACAGAGATCGAAAGGGAAATCTGGTGGTCCTGAGAGGAGATGAGATTTCTGTATTTTCCTCTAGCATGTGACCCTCTCACACTCAGAACCTATTGTTGGATCACAATAGGAAGCTGTTTCATTTGATTCCCGGCATGGGTCAGTATTTACAGAGGGACCCCGGGAATGTGTCAGTATTAACAGGGGGTCCCCGGGAATGTGTCAGTATTTACTTGGGAGTGTGTCAGTATTTACAGAGGGTCCCCGGGAGTGTGTCAGTAAGTACAGGGGGTCCCCGGGAGTGTGTCAGTATTTACAGGGGGTCCCCGGGGAGTGTGTCAGTATTAACAAGGGATCCCCGGGAGTGTGTCAGTATTCACAGGGGGTCCTCGGGAGTGTGTCAGTATTTACAGGGGGTCCCCGGGAGAGTGTCCATATTTATAGGGGGTCCCCGGGAGAGTGTCCATATTTATAGGGGGACCCAGGAGTGTGCCAGTATTTACAGTGGGTCCCCAGGAGTGTGTCAGTATTTATAGGGGGTCCCCGGGAATGTGTCAGTATTTACAGGGGGTCCCCGGGAATGTGTCAGTATTTACAGGAGGTCCCCGGGAATGTGTCAGTATTTACAGGGGGTCCCCGGGAATGTGTCATTATTTACAGGGGGTCCCCGGGAATGTGTCAGTATTTACAGGGGGTCCCCGGGAATGTGTCAGTATTTACAGGGGGTCCACGGGAATGTGTCAGTATTTACAGGGGGTCCCCGGGAGTGTGTCAGTATTTACAGGGGGTCCCCGGGGGAGTGTCAGTATTTACAGGGGCTCCCCGGGGAGTGTGTCAGTATTTACAGGTGGTCCCCGGGAATGTATCAGTATTTACAGGGGTCCCCAGGAGTGTGTCAGTATTTACAGGGGGTCCCCAGGAATGTATCAGTATTTACAGCTGGTCCCCGGAAGTGTGTCAGTGTTTACAGGGGGTCTCCGGGAGTGTATCAGTATTTACAGGGGGTCCCTGGGAGTGTGTCTGTATTTACAGGGGGTCCCCGGGAGAGTGTCCGTAATTATAGGGCGTCCCCGGGAGTATGTCAGTATTTACAGGGGGTCTCCAGGAGTGTGTCAGTATTTACAGGGGGTCCCCGGGAGCGTGTTAGTATTTACAGGGGATCCCTGGGAGTGTGTCAGTATTTACAGGGGGTCCCCGGGAGTGTGAGAGTATTTACAGGGGGTCCCCAGGAATGTATCAGTATTTACAGGGGTCCCCAGGAGTGTGTCAGTATTTACAGAGGGGCCCTGGGAGTGTGTCAGTATTTACAGCAGGTCCCCAGGAGTGTGTCAGTATTTACAGGGGGTCCCCGGGAGTGTGTCAGTATTTACAGGGGGTCCCCAGGAATGTATCAGTATTTACAGGGGGTCCCCAGGAGTGTGTGAGTATTTACAGGGGGTCCCCAGGAGTGTGTCCGTATTTACAGGGGGTCCCCGGGATTGTGTCAGTATTTACAGGGGGTCCCCAGGAGTGTGTCAGTATTTACAGGGGGTCCCCGGGATTGTGTCAGTATTTACAGGGGGTCCCCAGGAGTGTGTGAGTATTTACTGGGGGTCCCTGGGAGTGTGTCAGTATTGACAGGGGGTCCTCGGGAGTGTGTCAGTATTTACAGGGGGTCCCCGGGAGAGTGTCCGTATTTTCGGGGATCGCCAGGAGTGTGCCAGTATTTACTGCTGGTCCCCGGAAGTGTGTCAGTGTTTACAGGGGGTCCCCGGGAGTGTGCCAGTATTTACAAGGTCCCCAGGAGTGTGTCAGTATTTACAGGGGGCTTCCCGGGAGTGTGTCAGTATTTACAGCTGGTCCCCGGAAGTGTGTCAGTGTTTACAGGGGGTCTCCGGGAGTGTGTCAGTATTTACAAGGGATCCCCGGGAGAGTGTCAGTATTTACAGCTGGTCCCCGGAAGTGTGTCAGTGCTTACAGGGGGTCCCCGGGAGTGTGCCAGTATTTACAGAGGTCCCCAGGAGTATGTCAGTATTTACAGGGGGTCCCCGGGAGAGTGTCCGTATTTATAGGGTGTCTCCAGGAGTGTGTCAGTATTTACAGGGGGTCTCCAGGAGTGTGTCAGTATTTACAGGGGGTCCCCAGGGAGTTTGTCAGTATTTATAGGGGGTCCCCAGGAGTGTGTCGGTATTTACAGGGGGCTCCCCAGGAGTGTGTCCGTATTGACAGGGGGTCCCCGGGAGTGTGTCAGTATTTACAGCTGGTCCCCGGAAGTGTGTCAGTGTTTACAGTGGGTGTCCGGGAGTGTGTCAGTATTTACAAGGGGTCCCCGGGAGAGTATCAGTATTTACAGGGGGTCCGCGGGAGAGTGTCCGTAATTATAGGGCGTCCCCGGGAGTGTGTCAGTATTTACAGGGGGTCTCCAGAAGTGTGTCAGTATTTACAGGGCGTCCCCGGGAATGTATCAGTATTTACAGGGGTCCCCGGGGAGTGTATCAGCATTTACAGGAGTCCCCAGGAGTGTGTCAGTATTTACAGCGGGTCCCCGGGAGTGTGTCAGTATTTACAGGGGGTCCCCAGGAGTGTGTCAGTATTTACAGGGGGCTCCCCAGGAATGTGTCAGTATTTACATGGGGTCCCCGGGAATGTATCAGTATTTACAGGGGTCCCCAGCAGTGTGTCAGTATTTACAGCTGGTCCCCGGAAGTGTGTCAGTGTTTACAGGGGGTCTCCGGGAGTGTGTCAGTATTTACAGGGGGTCTCCAGGAGTGTGTCGGTATTTACAGGGGGTCCCCGGGAATGTGTCAGTATTTACATGGGGTCCCCGCAAGTGTGGCAGTATTGACAGGGGGTCCCCAGAAGTGTGTCAGTATTTACAAGGGGTCCCCGGGAGTGTGTCAGTATTTACACGGTTGTCCCCGGGAGTGTGTCAGTATTTACTTGGGCTTCCCAGGAGTGTGTCGTTATTTACAGGGGATCCCCGGGAGTATGTTAATATCTACAGAAGGTCCCCGGGAGTGTGTCAGTATTTACAGAGGGTCCCCAGGAGTATGTCAGTATTTACAGGTGTCCCTGGGAGTGTGACAGTATTTACAGAGGGTCCCCGGGAGTGTGTAAGTATTTACATGGGGTTCCCGGGAGTGTGTCAGTATTTACTGAGGTCCCCAGGAATGTATCAGTATTTACAGGGGTCCCCAGGAGTGTGTCAGTATTTACAGGGGGCCCCTGGGAGTGTGTCAGTATTGACAGGGGGTCCCCGGGAGTGTGTCAGAATTTACAGGGGGTGCCCGGGAGAGTGTCTGTATTTATAGGGGATCCCCAGGAGTGTGCCAGTATTTACAGCTGGTCCCGGAAGTGTGTCAGTATTTACAGGGGGTCCCCAGGAGTGTGTCAGTATTTACAGGGGGTCCCCGGGAGTGTGTCAGTATTTACAGGAGGTCCCCGGGAGTGTGTCAGTATTTACAGGAGGTCTCCAGGAGTGTATCAGTATTTACAGGGGTCCCCAGGAGTGTGTCAGTATTTACAGGGGTCCCCAGGAGTGTGTCAGTATTTACAGGGGTCCCCAGGAGTGTGTCAGTATTTACAGGGGTCCCCAGGAGTGTGTCAGTATTTACAGGGGGTCCCTGGGAGCGTGTCAGTATTTACAGGGGGTCCCCGGGAGTGTGTGAGTATTTACAGGGGGTCCCCAGGAATGTAGCAGTATTTACAGGGGTCCCCACGAGTGTGTCAGTATTTACAGGGTGTCCCTGGTAGAGTGTCCGTAATTATAGGGCGTCCCTGGGAGTGTGTCAGTATTTACAGGGGGTTTCCAGAAGTGTGTCAGTATTTACAGGGGGTCCCCAGGAATGTATCAGTATTTACAGGGGTCCCCGGGGAGTGTGTCAGTATTTACAGGAGTCCCCAGGAGTGTGTCAGTATTTACAGGGGGTCCCCGGGGAGTTTGTCAGTATTTACAGGCGGTCCCCGGGAGTGTGTCAGTATTTACAGGGGGTCCCCAGGAGTGTGTCAGTATTTACAGGGGGCTCCCCAGGAATGTGTCAGTATTTACATGGGGTCCCCGGGAATGTATCAGTATTTACAGGGGGCTCTCCAGGAATGTGTCAGTATTTACAGGGGGTCCCCGGGGAGTTTGTCAGTATTTACAGCGGGTCCCCGGGAGTGTGTCAGTATTTACAGGGGGTCCCCGGGGAGTTTGTCAGTATTTACAGCGGGTCCCCAGCAGTGTGTCAGTATTTACAGCTGGTCCCCGGAAGTGTGTCAGTGTTTACAGGGGGTCTCCGGGAGTGTGTCAGTATTTACAGGGGGTCTCCAGGAGTGTGTCAGTATTTACAGGGGTCCCCGGGGAGTGTGTCAGTATTTACAGGGGATCCCCAGGAGTGTGTCGGTATTTACAGGGGGTCCCCGGGAATGTGTCAGTATTTACATGGGGTCCCCGCAAGTGTGGCAGTATTGACAGGGGGTCCCCAGAAGTGTGTCAGTATTTACTTGGGCTTCCCAGGAGTGTGTCGGTATTTACAGGGGAGCCCCGGGAGTATGTTAATATCTACAGAAGGTTCCCAGGAGTATGTCAGTATTTGCAGGTGTCCCTGGGAGAGTGACAGTATTTACAGAGGGTCCCCGGGAGTGTGTAAGTATTTACAGGGGATCCCCAGGAGTGTGCCAGTATTTACAGCTGGTCCCCGGAAGTGTGTCAGTATTTACAGGGGGTCCCCAGGAGTGTGTTAGTATTTACAGGGGGTCCCCGGGAGTGTGTCGGTATTTACAGGAGGTCTCCAGGAGTGTATCAGTATTTACAGGGGTCCCCAGGAGTGTGTCAGTATTTACAGGGGTCCCCAGGAGTGTGTCAGTATTTACAGGGGGTCCCTGGGAGCGTGTCAGTATTTACAGGGGGTCCCCGGGAGTGTGTGAGTATTTACAGGGGGTCCCTGGGAGCGTGTCAGTATTTACAGGGGTCCCCGGGAGTGTGTGAGTATTTACAGGGGGTCCCCAGGAATGTAGCAGTATTTACAGGGGTCCCCAGGAGTGTGTCAGTATTTACAGGGTGTCCCTGGGAGTGTGTCAGTATTTACAGAGCGTCCCCAGGAGTGTGTCAGTATTTACAGGGGCTTCCCAGGAGTGTGTCGTATTTACAGGGGTCCCTGGGAGTGTGTGAGTATTTACAGAGGGACCCCGGGAGTGTGTCAGTATTTACAGGGGGTCCCTGGGACCGTGTCTGTATTTACAGGGTGTCCCCGGGAGTGTGAGAGTATGTACAGGGGGTCCCCAGGAATGTATCATTATTTACAGGGTTCCCCAAGAGTGTGTCAGTATTTACAGGGTGTCCCTGGAGTATGTCAGTATTTACAGTGTTGTCCCCACGAGTGTGTCAGTATTTACAGGGGCTTCCTAGGAGTGTGTCGGTATTTACAGGGGTCCCTGGGAGTGTGACAGTATTTACAGAGGGACCCCGGGTGTGTGTCAGTATTTACAGGGGTCCCCAAGAGTGTGTCAGTATTTACAGGGTGTCCCTGGGAGTGTGCCAGTATTTACAGGGTTGTCCCCAGGAGTGTGTCAGTATTTACAGGGGCTTCCCAGGAGTGTGTCGGTATTTACAGGGGTCCCTGGGAGTGTGACAGTATTTACAGAGGGACCCCGGGAGTGTGTCAGTATTTACAGGGGCTTCCCAGGAGTGTGTCGGTATTTACAGGGGGTCCCCGGGATGTCTCTCAGTATTTACAGAGGTCCCCAGGAGTGTGTCAGTATTTACAGGGGGTCCCCGGGAGTGTGTCAGTATTTACAGGGGGTCCCCAGGAATGTATCAGTATTTACAGGGGTCCCCAGGAGTGTGTCAGCATTTACAGGGTGTCCCCAGGAGTGTGTCAGTATTTACATGGGCTTCCCAGGAGTGTGTCGGTATTTACATGGGTCCCTGGGAGTGTGTCAGTATTTACAGGGGTCCCCGGGAGTCTGTCAGTATTTGCAGAGGTCCCCAGGAGTGTGTCAGTATTTACGGGGGGTCCCCGGGAGTGTGTCAGTATTTACAGGTGGTCCCCAGGAGTGTGTCAGTATTTACAGGGGGTCCCCAGGAGAGTGTCAGTATTTACAGGGGGGTCCCCGGGAGTGTGTCAGTATTTACAGGGGGTCCCCAGGCGTGTGTCAGTATTTACAGGGGATCCCCGGGAGTGTGTCTGTATTTATAGGGGGTACCTGGGAATGTATCAGTATTTACAGAGGTCCCCAGGAGTGTGTCAGTATTTACAAGCGGTCCCCGGGAGTGTGTCAGTATTTACAGGGTTGTCCCCAGGAGTTTGTCAGTATTTACAGGGGGTCCCCGGGAGTGTGTCAGTATTTACAGGAGGTCCCTGGGAGTGTGTCAGTATTTACAGGGGGTCCCCAGGAGTATGTCAGTATTTACAGGGGGTCCCCGGGAGTCTGTCAATATTTACAGTGGGTCCCCAGGAGTGTGTCAGTATTTACAGGGTTGTCCCCAGGAGTTTGTCAGTATTTACAGGGGGTCCCCGGGAGTGTGTCAGTATTTACAGGGTTGTCCCCAGGAGTTTGTCAGTATTTACAGGGGGTCCCCGGGAGTGTGTCAGTATTTACAGGAGGTCCCTGGGAGTGTGTCAGTATTTACAGGGGGTCCCCAGGAGTATGTCAGTATTTACAGGGGGTCCCCGGGAGTCTGTCAATATTTACAGTGGGTCCCCAGGAGTGTGTCAGTATTTACAGCGGGTCCCCAGGAGTGTGTCCGTATTTACAGGGGATCCCCGGGAGTGTGTCAGTATTTACAGGGGGTCCCCAGGAGTGTGTGAGTATTTACTGGGGGTTCCTGGGAGTGTGTCAGTATTGACAGGGGGTCCCCGGGAGTGTGTCAGTTTTACAGGGGGTCCCCGGGAGAGTGTCCGTATTTTCGGGGATCTCCAGGAGTGTGCCAGTATTTACAGCTGGTCCCCGGAAGTGTGTCAGTGTTTACAGGGGATCCCCGGGAGTGTGTCAGTATTTACAGGGGCTTCCCAGGAGTGTGTCAGTATTTACAGGGGGTCCCCAGGCGTGTGTCAGTATTTACAGGGGATCCCCGGGAGTGTGTCTGTATTTATAGGGGGTACCTGGGAATGTATCAGTATTTACAGAGGTCCCCAGGAGTGTGTCAGTATTTACAAGCGGTCCCCGGGAGTGTGTCAGTATTTACAGGGTTGTCCCCAGGAGTTTGTCAGTATTTACAGGGGGTCCCCGGGAGTGTGTCAGTATTTACAGGAGGTCCCTGGGAGTGTGTCAGTATTTACAGGGGGTCCCCAGGAGTATGTCAGTATTTACAGGGGGTCCCCGGGAGTCTGTCAATATTTACAGTGGGTCCCCAGGAGTGTGTCAGTATTTACAGGGTTGTCCCCAGGAGTTTGTCAGTATTTACAGGGGGTCCCCGGGAGTGTGTCAGTATTTACAGGGTTGTCCCCAGGAGTTTGTCAGTATTTACAGGGGGTCCCCGGGAGTGTGTCAGTATTTACAGGAGGTCCCTGGGAGTGTGTCAGTATTTACAGGGGGTCCCCAGGAGTATGTCAGTATTTACAGGGGGTCCCCGGGAGTCTGTCAATATTTACAGTGGGTCCCCAGGAGTGTGTCAGTATTTACAGCGGGTCCCCAGGAGTGTGTCCGTATTTACAGGGGATCCCCGGGAGTGTGTCAGTATTTACAGGGGGTCCCCAGGAGTGTGTGAGTATTTACTGGGGGTTCCTGGGAGTGTGTCAGTATTGACAGGGGGTCCCCGGGAGTGTGTCAGTTTTACAGGGGGTCCCCGGGAGAGTGTCCGTATTTTCGGGGATCTCCAGGAGTGTGCCAGTATTTACAGCTGGTCCCCGGAAGTGTGTCAGTGTTTACAGGGGATCCCCGGGAGTGTGTCAGTATTTACAGGGGCTTCCCAGGAGTGTGTCAGTATTTACAGGGGCTTCCCAGGAGTGTGTCAGTATTTACAGGCGGTCCCCGGGGAGTGTGTCTGTATTTACAGGTGGTCCCCAGAAGTGTGTCAGTATTTACAGAGGGTCCCCAGGAGTATGTCAGTATTTAAAGGGATCCCTGGGAGTGTGACAGTATTTACAGAGGGTCTTCGGGAGTGTGTCAGTATTTACAGCGTGTCCCCGGGAGTCTGTCAGTATTTACAGAGGTCTCCAGGAGTGTGTCAGTAATTACAGGGGGTCCCTGGGAGCGTGTCAGTATTTACAGGGGGTCCCCGGGAGTGTGTGAGTATTTACAGGGGGTCCCCAGGAATGTATCAGTATTTACAGAGGTCCCCAGGAGTGTGTCAGTATTTACAGGGTTGTCCCCAGGAGTGTGTCAGTGTTTACAGGGGCTTCCCAGGAGTGTGTCGGTATTTACAGGGGGTTCCCGGGAGTCTGTCAGTATTTGCAGAAGTCCCCAGGAGTGTGTCAGTATTTCAGGGGGTCCCCGGGAGTCTGTCAGTATTTGCAGAGGTCCCTGGGAGCGTGTTAGTATTTACAGGGGGTCCCCGGGAGTGTGTGAGTATTTACAGGGTGTCCCCAGGAATGTATCAGTATTTACAGGGGTCCCCAGGAGTGTGTCAGTATTTACAGGGTTGTCCCCAGGAGTGTGTCAGTGTTTACAGGGGCTTCCCAGGAGTGTGTCGGTATTTACAGGGGGTCCCCGGGAGTCTGTCAGTATTTGCAGAAGTCCCCAGGAGTGTGTCAGTATTTACAGGGGGTCCCCGGGAGTCTGTCAGTATTTGCAGAGGTCCCCAGGAGTGTGTCAGTATTTACAGGGGGTCCCCAGGAGTGTGTCAGTATTTACAGGGGGGTCCCCGGGAGTGTGTCAGTATTTACAAGGGGGTCCCCGGGAGTGTGTCAGTATTTACAGGCGTCCCCAGGAGTGTGTCAGTATTTACAAGCGGTCCCCGGGAGTGTGTCAGTATTTACAGGGGGGTCCCCGGGAGTGTGTCAGTATTTACAGGGGGTCCCCAGGAGTGTGTCAGTATTTACAGGGGGGTCCCCGGGAGTGTGTCAGTATTTACAAGGGGGTCCCCGGGAGTGTGTCAGTATTTACAGGGGTCCCCAGGAGTGTGTCAGTATTTACAAGCGGTCCCCGGGAGTGTGTCAGTATTTACAGGGGATCCCCGGGAGTATGTTAATATCTACAGAAGGTCCCTGGGAGTGTGACAATATTTACAGAGGGTCCCCGGGAGTGTGTAAGTATTTACAGGAGGTTCCCGGGAGTGTGTCAATATTTACTGAGGTCCCCATGAATGTATCAGTATTTACAGGGGTCCCCAGGAGTGTGTCAGTATTTGCAGGGGCCCCTGGGAGTGTGTCCGTATTGACAGGGGGTCCCCGGGAGTGTGTCAGAATTTACAGGGGGTGCCCGGGAGAGTGTCCGTATTTATAGGGGATCCCCAGGAGTGTGCCAGTATTTACAGCTGGTCTCCAGAAGTGTGTCAGTATTTACAGGGGGTCCCCAGGAGTGTGTTAGTATTTACAGGGGATCCCCGGGAGTGTGTCAGTATTTACAGGAGGTCCCCGGGAGTGTGTCAGTATTTACAGGAGGTCTCCAGGAGTGTATCAGTATTTACAGGGGTCCCTGGGAGTGTGACAATATTTACAGAGGGACCCCGGGAGTGTGTCAGTATTTACAGGGGGTCCCTGGGAGCGTGTCTGTATTTACAGGGGGTCCCCGGGAGTGTGAGAGTATTTACAGGGGGTCCCCAGGAAGGTATCATTATTTACAGGGGTCCCTAATAGTGTGTCAGTATTTACAGGGTGTCGCTGGGAGTGTGTCAGTATTTACAGGGGGTCCCCGGGAGTCTGTCAGTATTTGCAGAGGTCCCCAGGAGTGTGTCAGTATTTACAGGGGGTCCCCAGGAATGTGTCAGTATTTACAGGGGGTCCCCAGGAGTTTGTCAGTATTTACAGGGGGTCCCCAGGAATGTGTCAGTATTTACAGGGGGTCCCCAGGAGTGTGTCAGTATTTACAGGGGCTCCCCAGGAGTGTGTCAGTAGTTACAGGGGGCACCAGGAGTGTGTCGGTATTTACAGGGGGTCACCAGGAGTGTGTCGGTATTTACAGGGGGCTCCCCGGGAGTGTGTCGGTATTTACAGGGGGCTCCCCGGGAGTGTGTCTGTATTTACAGGGGGTCCCCGGGGAGTGTGTTTATATTTACAGGGGGTCCTCGGGAATGTATCAGTATTTACAGGGGGTCCCCGGGAGTATGTCAGTATCTACAGAGGGTCCCCAGGAGTGTGTCGGTATTTACAGGGGGCTCCCCGGGGAGTGTGTCGGTATTTACAGGGCATCCCCGGGAGTATGTTAATATCTACAGAAGGTCCCCGGGAGTGTGTCAGTATTTACAGAGGGTCCCCAGGAGCATGTCAGTATTTACAAGCGGTCCCCGGGAGTGTGTCAGTATTTACAGGGGGTCCCCAGGAGTGTGTCAGTATTTACAGGGGGCTCCCCAGGAATGTGTCAGTATTTACATGGGGTCCCCGGGAATGTATCAGTATTTACAGGGGTCCCCAGCAGTGTGTCAGTATTTGCAGCTGGTCCCCGGAAGTGTGTCAGTGTTTACAGGGGGTCTCCGGGAGTGTGTCAGTATTTACAGGGGGTCTCCAGGAGTGTGTCAGTATTTACAGGGGTCCCCAGGAGTGTGTCGGTATTTACAGGCGGTCCCCGGGAGTCTGTCAGTATTTACAGGGGGTCCCCGGGAATGTATCAGTATTTACAGGGATCCCCAGGAGTGTGTCAGTAGTTACAGGGGGCACCAGGAGTGTGTCGGTATTTACAGGGGGTCACCAGGAGTGTGTCGGTATTTACAGGGGGCTCCCCGGGAGTGTGTCGGTATTTACAGGGGGCTCCCCGGGAGTGTGTCTGTATTGACAGGGGGTCCCCGGGGAGTGTGTCTATATTTACAGGGGGTCCTCGGGAATGTATCAGTATTTACAGGGGGTCCCCGGGAGTATGTCAGTATCTACAGAGGGTCCCCAGGAGTGTGTCGGTATTTACAGGGGGCTCCCCGGGGAGTGTGTCAGTATTTACAGGGGTCGCTGGGAGTGTGTCAGTATTTACAGGGGATCCCCAGGAATGTATCAGTATTTACTGAGGTCCCCAGGAGTGTGTCAGTATTTACAGGGCGTCCCTGGGAGTGTGTCAGTATTTACAGGGGGTCTCCAGGAGTGTGTCAGTATTTACAGAGGGTCCCCGGGAGCGTGTCAGTATTTACAAGGGATCCCTAGGAGTGTGTCAGTATTTGCATGGGTCCCCAGGAGTGTGTCAGTATTTACATGGGTCCCCAGGAATGTATCAGTATTTACTGAGGTCCCCAGGAGTGTGTCAGTATTTACAGGGGGTCCCCGGGAGTGTGTCAGTATTTACAGGGCGTCCCTGGGAGTGTGTCAGTATTTACAGGGGGTCTCCAGGAGTGTGTCAGTATTTACAGAGGGTCCCCGGGAGCGTGTCAGTATTTACAGGGGATCCCCAGGAATGTATCAGTATTTACTGAGGTCCCCAGGAGTGTGTCAGTATTTACAGGGGGTCCCCGGGAGTGTGTCAATATTTACAGGGGGTCCCCGGGAGTGTGTCAGTATTTACAGGGGGTCCCCGGGAGTGTGTCAGTATTTACAGGAGGTCTCCAGGAGTGTATCAGTATTTACAGGGGTCCCCAGGAGTGTGTCAGTATTTACAGGGGTCCCCAGGAGTGTGTCCGTATTTACAGGGGGTCCCTGGGAGCGTGTCAGTATTTACAGGGGGACCCCGGGAGTGTGTGAGTATTTACAGGGGGTCACCAGGAATGTAGCAGTATTTACACGGGTCCCCAGGAGTGTGTCAGTATTTACAGGGTGTCCCTGGGAGTGTGTCAGTATTTACAGAGCGTCCCCAGGAGTGTGTCATTATTTACAGGGGGTCCCTGGGAGCGTGTCTGTATTTACAGGGGTCCCTGGGAGTGTGACAATATTTACAGAGGGACCCCGGGAGTGTGTCAGTATTTACAGAGGGTCCCTGGGAGCGTGTCTGTATTTACAGGGGGTCCCCGGGAGTGTGAGAGTATTTACAGGGGGTCCCCAGGAAGGTATCATTATTTACAGGGGTCCCCAAGAGTGTGTCAGTATTTACAGGGTGTCCCTGGGAGTGTGTCAGTATTTACAGCGTTGTTCCCAGGAGGTGTCAGTATTTACAGGGGCTTCCTAGGAGTGTGTCGGTATTTACAGGGGTCCCTGGGAGTGTGACAGTATTTACGGAGGGATCCCGGGAGTGTGTCAGTATTTACAGGGGTCCCCAAGAGTGTGTCAGTATTTACAGGGTGTCCCTGGGAGTGTGTCAGTATTCACAGCGTTGTCCCCAGGAGTGTGTCAGTATTTACACGGGCTTCCCCAGGAATGTGTCGGTATTTACAGGGGTCCCTGGGAGTGTGACAGTATTTACAGAGGGACCCCGGGAGTGTGTCGTTATTTACAGGGGGTCCCCGGGATGTCTCTCAGTATTTACAGAGGTCCCCAGGAGTGTGTCAGTATTTACAGGGGGTCCCCAGGAGTGTGTGAGTATTTACAGGGGGTCCCCAGGAATGTATCAGTATTTACAGGGGTCCCCAGGAGTGTGTCAGCATTTACAGGGTGTCCCTGGGAGTGTGTCACTATTTACAGGGTTGTCCCCAGGAGTGTGTCAGTATTTACAGGGGCTTCCTAGGAGTGTGTCGGTATTTACATGGGTCCCTGGGAGTGTGTCAGTATTTACAGGGGGTCCCCGGGAGTCTGTCAGTATTTGCAGAGGTCCCCAGGAGTGTGTCAGTATTTACAGGGGGTCCCCAGGAATGTGTCAGTATTTACAGGGCGTCCCCGGGAGAGTGTGTGTATTTACAGGGGGTCCTCAGGAGTGTGTCAGTATTTACAGGGATCCCCAGGAGTGTGTCAGTAGTTACAGGGGGCACCAGGAGTGTGTCGGTATTTACAGGGGGTCACCAGGAGTGTGTCGGTATTTACAGGGGGCTCCCCGGGAGTGTGTCGGTATTTACAGGGGGCTCCCCGGGAGTGTGTCTGTATTTACAGGGGGTCCCCGGGGAGTGTGTCTATATTTACAGGGGGTCCTCGGGAATGTATCAGTATTTACAGGGGGTCCCCGGGAGTATGTCAGTATCTACAGAGGGTCCCCAGGAGTGTGTCGGTATTTACAGGGGGCTCCCCGGGGAGTGTGTCAGTATTTACAGGGGTCACTGGGAGTGTGTCAGTATTTACAGGGAGGTCCCCGGGAGTGTGTCAGTATTTACAGAGGGTCCCTGGGAGTGTGTCAGTATTTACAGGGGATCCCCAGGAATGTATCAGTATTTACTGAGGTCCCCAGGAGTGTGTCAGTATTTACAGGGCGTCCCTGGGAGTGTGTCAGTATTTACAGGGGGTCTCCAGGAGTGTGTCAGTATTTACAGAGGGTCCCCGGGAGCGTGTCAGTATTTACAAGGGATCCCTAGGAGTGTGTCAGTATTTGCATGGGTCCCCAGGAGTGTGGCAGTATTTACAGGGGGTCCCCGGGAGTGTGTCAGTATTTACAGGGAGTCCCCGGGCAGTGTGTCAGTATTTACTGGGGGTCTCCGGGAGTGCGTCAGTATTTACAGGGGGTCCCCGGGAGTGTGTCAGTATTTACAGGGGGTCCCCGGGAGTGTGTCAGTATTTAGAGGGTGTCCCTGGGAGTGTGTCAGTATTTACAGGGTAGTCCCCGGGATTGTGTCAGTATTTACAGGGGGTCCCCGGGAGTGTGTCACTATTTACAGCGGGTCCCCGGGAGTGTGTCAGTATTTACAGGGGGTCCCCAGGAGTGTGTCAGTATTTAGAGGGGGTCCCTGGGAGTGTGTCAGTATTTACAGGGAGTCCCCGGGGAGTGTGTCACTATTTACAGGGGGTCCCCGGGAGTGTGTCAGTATTTACAGGGGGTCCCCGGGAGTGTGTCAGTATTTACAGGGGGTCCCCGGGAGTGTGTCAGTATTTACAGGGAGTCCCCGGGGAGTGTGTCAGTATTTACAGGGGGTCTCCGGGAGTGTGTCAGTATTTACAGGGGGTCCCCGGGAGTGTGTCAGTATTTACAGGGGGTCCCCAGGAGTGTGTCAGTATTTAGAGGGTGTCCCTGGGAGTGTGTCAGTATTTACAGGGTAGTCCCCGGGATTGTGTCAGTATTTACAGGGGGTCCCCGGGAGTGTGTCAGTATTTACAGGGGTCCCCAGGAGTGTGTCAGTATTTACAGCGGGTCCCCGGGAGTGTGTCAGTATTTACAGGGGATCCCCAGGAGTGTGTCAGTATTTAGAGGGGGTCCCTGGGAGTGTGTCAGTATTTACAGGGAGTCCCCGGGGAGTGTGTCAGTATTTACAGGGGTCCCCGGGAGTGTGTCAGTATTTACAGGGGGTCCCCGGGAGTGTGTCAGTATTTACAGGGGGTCCCCAGGAGTGTGTCAGTATTTAGAGGGTGTCCCTGGGAGTGTGTCAGTATTTACAGGGTAGTCCCCGGGATTGTGTCAGTATTTACAGGGGGTCCCCGGGAGTGTGTCAGTATTTACAGGGGTCCCCAGGAGTGTGTCAGTATTTACAGCGGGTCCCCGGGAGTGTGTCAGTATTTACAGGGGATCCCCAGGAGTGTGTCAGTATTTAGAGGGGGTCCCTGGGAGTGTGTCAGTATTTACAGGGAGTCCCCGGGGAGTGTGTCACTATTTACAGGGGTCCCCGGGAGTGTGTCAGTATTTACAGGGGGTCCCCGGGAGTGTGTCAGTATTTACAGGGGGTCCCCGGGAGTGTGTCAGTATTTACAGGGAGTCACCGGGGAGTTTGTCAGTATTTACAGGGGGTCCCCGGGAGTGTGTCAGTATTTACAGGGGGTCCCCGGGAGTGTGTCAGTATTTAGAGGGTGTCCCTGGGAGTGTGTCAGTATTTACAGAGTAGTCCCTGGGATTGTGTCAGTATTTACAGGGGGTCCCCGGGAGTGTGTCAGTATTTACAGGGGTCCCCAGGAGTGTGTCAGTATTTACAGCGGGTCCCCGGGAGTCTGTCAGTATTTACAAGCGGGTTCCGGGAGTGTGTCAGTATTTACAGGGGTCCCCGGGAGTGTGTCAGTATTTACAGGGGCTTCCCAGGAGTGTGTCAGTATTTACAGGGGCTTCCCAGGAGTGTGTCAGTATTTACAGGGGTCCCTGGGAGTGTGTCAGTATTTATAGGAGGTCGCCGGGAGTGTGTCAGTATTTACAGGGGGTCCCCGGGAGTGTGTCAGTATTTATAGGAGGTCGCCGGGAGTGTGTCAGTATTTACAGGGGGTCCCCGGGAGTGTGTCAGTATTTACAGGGGGTCCCCGGGAGTGTGTCAGTATTTATAGGAGGTCGCCGGGAGTGTGTCAGTATTTACAGGGGGTCCCCGGGAGTGTGTCAGTATTTACAGGGGGTCCCCGGGAGTGTGTCAGTATTTATAGGAGGTCCCCGGGAGTGTGTCAGTATTTATCGGAGGTCGCCGGGAGTGTGCTTGTATTTACAGGGGGTCCCCAGGAGTGTGTCAGTATTTACAGGGGGTCCCCGGGAGTGTGTCAGTATTTACAGGGGGTCCCCAGGAGTGTGTCAGTATTTACAGGAGGTCCCCGGGAGTGTGTCAGTATTTACAGGGGGTCCCCGGGAGTGTGTCAGTATTTACAGTATTGAAACTCGACGTAATTGGCCAGATTGGATTTGTCCTTTTTATGGACAGGACATAGCTGGGAGTTTTCCACATTGTTGGGTCGATGCCAGTGTTGTAGCTGTACTGAAACAGCTGGGCTACAGGCGCAGGTTGTTCTGGAGCACAGGTCTTCAGCACGACAGCCGGGATGTTGTTGGGTCCCAAAACCTTTGCTGTATCCAGTGCGCTCAGCCGTTTCTTGATTATCACGTGGATTGAATCGAATTGGCTGAAGACTGGCGTCTGTGATGGTGGAGACCTCAGGAAGAGGCTGATATGGATCACCCACTCAGCACTTTTGGCTGAAGATGGTTCAGCCTTGTCTTAGAAACATAGAAACATAGAAACATAGAAAATAGGTGCAGGAGCAGGCCATTCAGCCCTTCTGGCCTGCACCGCCATTCAATGAGTTCATGGCTGAACATGAAACTTCAGTACCCCCTTCCTGCTTTCTCGCCATAACCCTTGATCCCCCGAGTAGTAAGGACTTCATCTAACTCCCTTTTGAATATATTTAGTGAATTGGCCTCAACTACTTTCTGTGGTAGAGAATTCCACAGGTTCACCACTCTCTGGGTGAAGAAGTTTCTCCTCATCTCGGTCCTAAATGGCTTACCCCTTATCCTCAGACTGTGACCCCTGGTTCTGGACTTCCCCAACATTGGGAACATTCTTCCTGCATCTAAACCCGTCAGAATTTTAAACGTTTCCATGAGGTCCCCTCTCATTCTTCTGAACTCCAGTGAATACAAGCCCAGTTGATCCAGTCTTTCTTGATAGATCAGTCCCGCCATCCCGGGAATCAGTCTGGTGTATCTTCGCTGCACTCCCTCAATAGCAAGAATGTCCTTCCTCAAGTTAGGAGACCAAAACTGTACACAATACTCCAGGTGTGGCCTCACCAAGGCCCTGTACAACTGTAGCAATACCTCCCTGCCCCTGTACTCAAATCCCCTCGCTATGAAGGCCAACATGCCATTTGCTTTCTTAACCGCCTGCTGCACCTGCATGCCAACCTTCAATGACTGATGTACCATGACACCCAGGTCTCGTTGCACCTCCCCTTTTCCTAATCTGTCACCATTCAGATAATAGTCTGTCTCTCTGTTTTCACTGAGGAAGGAGATATTCACGGAGCTTCCTCCTCTTAATTGTCCATCACCATTTACAACTGGATGTGGCAGGACTGCAGAGCTTTTATCTGATCTGTTGATTGTGGGATTGCTTAGCTGTGTCTATAGCATGCTGCTTCCGCTGTTTAGCATGCATGTAGCCCTGTGTTGCAGCTTCCCCAGGTTAGCACCTCATTTTTAGCTATGCCTAATGCTGCTCCTGGCATGCTCTTCTGCACTCCTCATTGAACCAGGTGTTGGTCCCCGGGCTAGATGGTAATGATAGAGTGAGGGATATGCCGGGCCATGAGGTTACAGATTGTGGTGGAATATAATTCTGCTGCTGCTGATGGCCCACAGTGTCTCATGGATGCCCAGTTTTGAGCTGCTCGATCTGTTCTGAATTGTTCCCATGTAGCACAGTGGTAGTGCCACACAACACGATGGATGGTGCCCTCAGTGTGAAGACGGGACTTTGTCTCCACAAGGACCGTGGGGTGGTCACTGCTACCAATGCTGTCATGGACAGAGGCATCTGCGACAGGTAGATTGATGAGGACGAGGTCAAGTAGGTTGTTCCCTGGTGTTGGTTCTCTCACCACCTGCCGCAGGCCCAGTCTGGCAGCCATGTCCCTCAGGACTCGGCCAGCTCGGTCAGTAGTGGTGCTACCGAGCCACTCTTGGTGATTGAAGTCCCCCACCCAGGGTACATTCTGTGCCCCTGCTACCCTCAGTGCTTCTCCCAAGTGGTGTTCAATATGGAGGAGAACTGACTCATCAGCTGAGGGAGGGCGGGAGGTGGTAATCAGCAGGAGGTTTCCTTGCCCATGTTTGACCTGAAGCCACGAAACTTCATGGGGCCCGGAGTCAATGTTGAGGACTCCCAGGGCCACTCCCTCCCGACTGTACACCACTGTGCTGCCACCCCTGGTGGGTCTGCCCTACCGGTGGGACAGGACATACCCAGGGATGGTGATGGAGGAGTCTGGGACATTGGCTGGAAGCTACGATTCTGTGAGAATGACTATGTCAGGCTGTTGCTTGACTAGTCTGGGGGACAGCTCTCCCAATTGTGGCACAGTTCCCCAGATGTTAGCGAGGAGGTCTTTGTAGGGTCGACTGGGCTGGGTGGGCCTTTGTCATGTCTGAAGCTGGTGCCTAGTTTGATCCGGTTTTATTCTGCTTACTGTTTTTCATCGAGCTTTGGTACAACCGAGAGGCCTGCTAGGCCCTTTCAGAAGTCAGTTAAAAATGAACCACATTGCTGTGGGTCTGGAGTCACTGAAGTGGGTCTATCGAGCTCTGTTATAATTAAAGGGTTAAGAATGTATCTCGGAATTAGGCTTTTGTAGTGGTCAACTTTCTAAAGGTGTTTAAAGGGAAATAACATCAAAATGATTAATTGTTACAAGCTGTGTAGCCCGAGGACAATTATAGGAGGCCCAAGTATTGAACCACAGGAAGCCCAGAGGGGCAGCTAAACAGGGCAAGGGGTCAAAAGTGACACAATGGAAACACTCCACCCGGTCAAGGCAAGAGAGATAAGGTAACATTCTAATGTGATGATGAACTTTTGGGACACAGTGAGGTTTATGGAAAAGTACTGGCGATAGGTGTAGTCAGCATTGTACCTTTACTTTGAGTGACACGGGTTTTGACCATTCAAATCAATGTATGTCTCATGTATTGAATGTCCGGCCATTATCGGTCGAGGAACCCTGTGTTTTCTTTGTTCAGGGAGTGAGTAAGGACAGCACAGCAACAGGTTGACTGCAGACTTGACTCTCCCCTGCCAGAACTTAAAGACTACTTGAATCTTCAAACCCAGACCTGGTGTTGTGTTCATTTTAAATACTCCACTACAATTGGTGCTGCGAGCAGGGTCTCAAGTGGGTGACAGACACTGGCTGATGGAAGCCATTTCAAAGGCGTGAGTAGGCTTTAATTACCATGCACAGTTCGGCCAAGGGCAGAAATCTGTCTGGTGTCAGCTGCCTGAGAGATCTGAATCTGCAAGTCTGGCGAGAAGATCCCAGGTGAAACAATTGCAATCGGTTATATCGAAGTGTGTCTGTGCAATGTTGCGATTGATAACTGATAAGGTTGCAAGTAACGGTCTCACTCATGAGGAGTAAGTAAGGAACATACCGCTGACAACCTATAGGTTACACGTATTAGTCTCACTCAGGGCGAGTAAGTAAGGGATGTACCACTGACAACCTATAGCCATGGGAAGTGAGAAACTCGAGTGAGGACCTAGCAGACGAAAATCGAAAACTAATTGAACAAAATTGGAAACCAGACAACCCACCCGCTGAATAAAGAAAATGGTGGGAGTCAGGAAAGAAACAAAAGGAGGGGAATGCCCTTGTTTTAGTCACTCACGCGTATTATAAATTAAGTAAATGGACGAGACTATTGACTGAGAAAGTGACAAAATAAACTGACAGTAGATGTGATGACGATAAAAAGGAACAACTGCCAGCAGCCCCCATCAATTAGAAACAGTGGGGTGGGGGGCTAGGACACCCGAAGTCTGTTACAACTGCAACAGACTCTGATAAACGTGGTGGAAATGTAGAGAGAGGGGCTCTTAGTCATGCAAGAAATGAGGGGTCGAAGTTGGTTGCTATGGTGACCGTTTAAAAAAAAAAGCAGGAAGCAATTCTAAAAGGAGATGTTTAGTGGGAATCCAAACCATGAAGTGTAGGCATATAGCAGTAAAACGTGCTAAAAACTACAGGGGCAACAGATTAAGTGCAGATTATAGAACAAACATTAAATGGTACGACACTGAGAAGTGTAGAGGAATAAAGGGACCTTGGAGTGCAGGTCCACAGACCCCTGAAGGTAGCAGGCCAGGTAGATAAGGTGGGTTAAGAAGGCATATGGAATACTTGCCTTTATTAGCCGAGGTATGGAATACAAGAGCAGACACGTCATGTTTGAACTGTATAAAACACTAGTTGACTCACCACATTACAGGAAAGATGTGATTGCACTGAAAAGGGTGCAGAGGAGATTTACAAGAATGTTGCCTGGACTGGAGAATTTTGGCTGTGCGGAAAGATGTTGGGTCTCTTTTCTGTGGAACAGAGGAGGCTGAGGGGAGACTTTATTGAGGTGTATAAAATTAGGACAGGCCTGGATAGAGTGATAGGAAGGTCCTGTGTCCCTTGGCGGAGAGGTCAACAACCAGGGGGCATAGATTTAAAGTAATTGAAGGGAGGTTTAGAGGGGATATGATAGGGATCAGAAATTGAAAATTGATTTAAGGAATAATGGATAAAAATAGTTATGACTGAATCAAAAGGAGAAAAGGAAAATCATATTGCTTTCTCGTGTTTTTCTTTGATGTTTCAGTAAAGTTTTAGGAAAACATGAGCGACTATTCCTTTGTTTGGCTGTGGCTCCTCCCCCTTTTCCAAGTGGCATTGGGAAGTTTAATATTGGAGTTACTGAGGTTAATTAACCTATTAAAAACCAGACTTTTATTATGGCCATGATGAAATTCTGGTTGATGTAAATTGTGTGGAGAGTCTTTAGTTCCAGACACAAGGCATTTCACATGAATAATTGGTATGGTTTTAAAAAGAATTCTGACCAATGTGCAACTGGGGAGAAAAGGATGAAATAAGAACATAAGAATTAGGAACAGGAGCCCCTCGAGCCTGCTCCGCCATTCAATAAGATCATGGCTGATCTGGTCGTGGACTCAGCTCCACTTACCCGCCCGCTCCCCGTAACCCTTAATTCCCTTATTGGTTAAAAATCTATCTATCTGTGACTTGAATACATTCAATGAGCTAGCCTCAACTGCTTCCTTGGGCAGAGAATTCCACAGATTCACAACCCTCTGGGAGAAGAAATTCCTTCTCAACTCGGTTTTAAATTGGCTCCTCCATATTTTGAGGCTGTGCCCCCTAGTTCTAGTCTCCCCGACCAGTGGAGACAACTTCTCTGCCTCTATCTTGTCTATCCCTTTCATGATTTTAAATGTTTCTATAAGATCACCCCTCATCCTTCTGAACTCCAACGAGTAAAGACCCAGTCTACTCAATCTATCATCATAAGGTAACCCCCTCATTTCTGGAATCAGCCTAGTGAATCGTCTCTGTACCCCTTCCAAAGCTAGTATATCCTTCCTTAAGTAAGGTGACCAAAACTGCACACAGTACTCCAGGTGCGGCCTCACCAATACCCTGTACAGTTGCAGCAGGACCTCCCTGCTTTTGTACTCCATCCCTCTCGCAATGAAGGCCAACATTCCATTCGCCTTCCTGATTACCTGCTGCACCTGCAAACTAACCTTTTGGGATTCATGCACAAGGACCCCCAGGTCCCTCTGCACCGGAGCATGTTGTAATTTCTCCCCATTCAAATAATATTCCCTTTTACTGTTTTTTTCCCCAAGGTGGATGACCTCACACTTTCCGACATTGTATTCCATCTGCCAAACCTTAGCCCATTCGCTTAACCTATCCAAATCTCCTTGCAGCCTCTCTGTGTCCTCTACACAACCCGCTTTCCCACTAATCTTAGTGTCATCTGCAAATTTTGTTGCATTACACTCTGTCCCCTCTTCTAGGTCATCTATGTATATTGTGCGCAAATTTGTTTTTCTGAATATTTATTTTGAGAATAAAAACACGTAGACATTACAAAAGTAAAATTTTTAACTGCCGAGTTTAAACTGAAAAAGACTGCAGGCTGAAGTCAACATGGATTGGTGGTGTCAGTGTTTGTCAGCTTTCAAAACAAAGGAAGTTACCTCGTTCACAGGCAGCTGTGAACTCTGTTTTAACTCAGTGGGTGATACCGTTTGAATGTTGGAAATCTTCTTAATTTGAAGAGAATCACCAGAAATTCTGTTTCTTTTGTTTTAAGTAGGTGACCATCGGGAAGAAGCGATGTTGTTTAAAGGGGATTATTCCTGAGGGGACAGGAGGGCACACCACTGTAACTGACTACATCTGAGAGTAAATCTCAGACATGGGATCCGTCCTCTCCAGGGGAATGAGGAAGAAGGGGTGCCTAATGGGACACCCCCACCTAATCAGGTACAGTATGATCCAAAGGGAAGTGGACAGGACATGGGAGCTGGAAGAATCTCCTCGGGTGCCAGATTTGGAACTACCTCCTGTCCATAGACACACCTCGCAAACTCCGCCAATCTCACAGAGTAGTAAGAGACATATCGTGAATGGTAGAAGTAGGGACGGCCGAGGATATAGGATAGGGGTACATTTACAGTGGCATGGTAATCATACCACGGTAACTGCCCATTATATCAAGGGGTGCAAGGACGGGAGCGCGGTTGTACAAGCAGTAGTTTTTTTTAAAAAAGACTCATGCAAAGGCTCCTTCTCCAACGAATAAACCGATTTATGGGAAAAGTGAATTATTTGTCATAAACACATCCCAGGGCCAACAAATGGGCTAATGGTAATCTCAACTCAGGTGATATTGTACCATGATGTGTATCACGAAGTGGTACCTGTATATTGAATCTGATCAAAGTGGGACTACCTGGGCACAAGCCTAAAGCAGCACGGCTACATGGGAGAATGAGCAAGAGATGTTGGCAGAGGGCCAGTACAACCTGCACTGAGTTCAGGGAGAGTGATGGGCTTGATCGGACCTTGACAAGAATGGTGTCGAGAATAATGAGGCCTGATTAATATGTTGCCACTGGTTTAATGATAAAAAGGGGGTAAACCAGATTATAGAAGGGGAACAAATCGTCTTCAATGAAACGGCTCGAAGTAATGTATGGATCTTGGTTAATGGAACAAGTCCAAGGAAACCTGCAGCATATTGCAGAGGGAAAGCTCTCTTTATGAGTAACTGATCGAGACCTAGGGCAATGTCCACTTATCAACTTACGAAGACTCTGTGCCAAGTCAGAAGGTTGGTACAGGTGTACCCAATGGCACGAGTGTCATTTACAGGAATAGAATGACATCACCCTGTTAGAGATAGTAGGGTATTACTTAAGCATGCCCGAGAAAATTTAGTAGGATACAATGAACACGGGAAATGTAACCCAGGTGGATGGGATAACATGGAACTGCACCACGGAGGTAAGTACGGGACAATCTGTGTAAAGAGTGAAGGCTGAATATTGTGTTAGCACCATACACCGGGAATACCAGTACGGTACCAACCTGACTTGTCCCATTGCGACAGGAACCTTTTGTATTACCCTAGTCCAAACTGTGAGACTTGGAGCTCGGATTTCATTAAGTAATTATTTGTGTAGGCAAATAAATATCACTAAGGAGTTAAAAGTGTAACTGCCAAAGGGAAGATGCAATGAATTTGGATAGTTAAGTGGGCCAATTGAGGACCAAGTACATAGAAACACAGAAAATAGGTGCAGGAGTAGGCCATTCGGCCCTTCGAGCCTGCACCACCATTCAATAAGATCATGGCTGATCATTCCCTCAGTACCCCTTTCCTGCTTTCTCTCCATACCCCTTGATCACTTTAGCCGTAAGGGCCATATCTAACTCCCTCTTGAATATATCCAATGAACTGGCCTCAACAACTCTCTGCGGCAGGGAATTCCACAGGTTAACAACTCTCTGAGTGAAGAAGTTTCTCCTCATCTCGGTCCTAAATGGCCTACTCTTTATCCTAAGACTGTGTCCCCCGGTTCTGGACTTCTCCAACATTGGGAACAATCTACCCGCATCTAACCTGTCCCGTCCAGTCAGAATCTTGTATGTTTCTACGAGATCCCCTCTCATCCTTCTAAACTCCAGTGTATAAAGGCCCAGTTGATCCAGTCTCTCCTCATGTCAGTCCAGCCATCCCAGGAATCAGTCTGGTGAACCTTCGCTGCACTCCCTCAATAGCAAGAACATCCTTCCTCAGATTAGGAGACCAAAACTGAACACAATATTCCAGGTGAGGCCTCACTAAGGCCCTGTACAACTGCAGTAAGACCTCCCTGGTCCTATACTCAAATCCCCTAGCTATGAAGGCCAACATACCATTTGCCTTCTTCACCACCTGCTGTACCTGCATGTCAACTTTCAATGACTGATGCACTATGACACCCTGGTCTCGTTGCACCTCCCTTTTTCCTAATCTGCCACCATTCAGATCATATTCTGTCTTCGTGTTTTTGCCCCCAAAATGGATAACCTCACATTATACTGCATCTGCCATGTATTTGCCCACTCACCTAACCTGTCCAAGTCACCCTGCAGCCTCTTAGCGTCCCCCTCACAGCTCACACCGCCACCCAGTTTAGTGTCATCTGCAAACTTGGAGATATTACACTCAAGTCCTTCATCCAAATCATTAATATATATTGTAAATAGCTGGGGTCCCAGCACTGAGCCCTGCGGCACCCCACTAGTCACTGCCTGCCATTCTGAAAAGGACCCGTTTATCCCGACTCTCTGCTTCCTGTCTGCCAACCAGTTTTCTATCCACATCAATACATTACCCCCAATACCATGTGCTTTGATTTTGCACACTATTCTCTTGTGTGGGACCTTGTCAAAAGCCTTTTGAAAGTCCAAATACACCACATCCACTGGTTCTCCCTTGTCCACTCTACCTCAAAAAATTCCAGAAGATTTGTCAAGCATAATTTCCCTTTCATAAATCCATGCTGACTTGGACCGATCCTGTCACTGCTTTCCAAATGTGCTGCTATTTCATCTTTAATAATTGATGGGCATTAAGCGAAATGGGGAACAGAGGGTCACAACGGCTAGACGCTGAGGTGATACTTACGTTGCATATGATGGAGATAGTCCGACAATGAACCACGAGACGATGTGTGCTTTTCATGTTATCGACTGCCTACCAACAAGCGACACACACTATCGGTATGCGGCGGGGGTGACAACCGTTAACACATTTGACATAGCCAATATAGACCAAGAAGTTCCAGACGTTTGAGAATCCTTTTACTAAAGGGAAACGATCGGCCTTCGCAGTTGTCAGAAACCGGGGACGAGGTCACCAGACAAACGCTGCAAGTCGAGGAAATTCGAGAGCCTCATGCCCAAACTATCAATAAGATAAGTGTGCGACTGAATGATCTAATCCAAGAAACACATAAAGAACTTGTATGTGCAATGTACGGCACATGGTTACTGGGGAACATCCGATATAATGTAAACCAGATGAAACAGGGAAAAATACCCGATTGGTTAACCAATGAGCAGTTATCCAAATGGACTAAGGACGATATTACCCTCTGTGATGTTCGTAGGACAACACAAGTGTTCTTGTCCCAAAGTAATTGTTTTACCAGAGAATTAAAATCGGTATGGTTCTAGCTATCCCACAGAGGGTACAGATACTGAACCTCCGTGGGCAATACAGAACATCGGCGAAATACAACGCTAATCCCGCGTTCAGTTCCACAACACACCCCCTTATGCAGTAAAACTCAGTGGCACATTTCAAGGGGTGCATACCGATGGTTGCACGCAATATTTGGATGTGGCAGTGTGCGCACACCTCATAGAAGGAGGGCAATGTATAGTGTGCGGGTTAATCGCACGTTGGAAATCAGCCCCCTTAGTCAGGGAGGGACCGAGGTGCCAGCCTGGGATGATGGGATGTACTGCATATCTACCAAGGAAAATGAGTACAAACATGGTAATGTTAATGTCACATGTGCGATCCCACAACCTAATTTCTGTTTGACGCCTAAAGCTGTGGTCAAACTAGGCTATCGACACCTATTCCCACGGAGAGAGGAACGCATCGAGAACATCACTTTAAACCCGAGATGGGATGATGAAATGGAACAATATGACATACCAAGTTGGCATTCCCCATATCAAAGAACATTTGATGCAATTGAAAAAGGACACCGAGAAAAGCATATGCCGTTATCATGAAATTTTGCAAGATTCCATACAGCATTCAAAGGACATTGAAGAAACCCTGGAAGACACAATAGTGGGAACATGTATGGAATTGGGGAATTACTGTAAATACCTATCTGTGGATTTGTATATTCTCTCACGTATTGGTGATCAGTTAGGGCTAGCTGTCGGATGGGGAATTGGGGTATGCATGTAAATACCCATCTGTGGATTTGTATATTCTCTCACATATTGGTGATCAGTTAGGGCTAGCTGTCGGATGGGGAATTGGGGAATGCATGGCTTGCAGAAAGACACAACAGAGAAGGAAAGCAAAAGCTTTAATTATGGAACAGCGAAAGTTGTTTGCCGGGTAACCTGAAATACTTCGAGATGTCGGTCACATCCCGAGTGCCCCAAACCGCGTGGCTGATCACCACAGAACGGAGCCGGGGACACAGGATGAAGTAGAATTAGGTTGGTAATATTTGGGCTGGGTAGCCAAGTACCAAAAGAGGGGGGGTGAAGAGGGGCTAATAAGCTCTGTTATAATTAAAGGGTTAAGAATGGATCTCAGAATTAAAACGAGCTGACATCGGCTTTTGTAGTGGTCAACTTTCTAAAGGTGTTTAAAGGGGAAATAACATGTGGGAATGATTAACTGTTACAAGCTGTGAACCTGGGGACAATTAGAGGAGGCCAAAATATTGAACCACAGAAAGCCCAGGGGGGCAGCTAAACAGGGTAAGTGACACAATGGAAAAACTCCATCTGGTCAATGCGAGAGAGATAAGATAACATTCCAATGTGCTAATGAACTTTTGGGACACACTGAGATTTATGGAAAAGTACTGGCGATAGGCGTGGTCAGGATTGTACCTTGACTTTGAGTGACAAGAATTTTGACCATTCAAATCAATGTATGTTTCATGTATTGAATGTCCGGCCATTACAGTGCTGAGGAACTGTGTAAAAACCCTGTGTGTTTTCTTTGTTCAGGGAGTAAGTGAGGACAGTGCAGCAACAGGTTGACTGCAGACTTGTCTCTCCCTTGCAAGAAATTAAAGACTACTTGAATCTTCGAACCCAGACGTGGCGTTGTGTTAAATTTAAATACTCCACTATATCACCTATCAGCCAGACCGGGTAAGGGTGGCAGATTTCCTTCCCTAAAGGGGCATTAGTGAACCAGTTGGGTTTTTATGACAATCCGGTAGTTTCATGGTTACTGACACGAGCTTTTTATTGCAGATTTTATTTTATTTTTTAATTTAACTGAAATTAAATTCCCCAGCTGCCGTGGTGGGAACTCACGTCTCCAGATCATCAGTCCTGGCCGCTGGAATACAAGTTCCATAATTTAACCGTTCCCTGCCTCAAGCTCTGGAATTCCCTCCCTAAACTTCTTTCTTTTCCTTTAACATAGAAAATAGGTGGAGTAGGCCATTCAGCCCTTCTAGCCTACCTCTTTCCATCTGCCCTAAATATCTCCTCACGTGCCTCGATGTCAAAGTTTGCTCGATAACGCTTCCACGAAGCACCTCGGAACGTTTTACTATGCTAAAACGTGAGAACTGTATACAACATTAGTTACGCCACAGCTGGAGTACTGCGTGTAGTTCTGGTTACCACATTACAGGAAAGATGCGATTGCACTGGAGAGGGTACAGAGGAGATTTACGAGGATGTTGCCTGGACTGGAGAATCTTAGCTATGAGGAAAGATTGGATAGGGTGGGGTTGTTTTCTTTGGAACAGAGGAGGCTGAGGGGAGACCTGATTGAGGTGTATAAAATGATGAGGGGCCTGGATAGAGTGGATAGGGCGGACCTGTTTCCCTTGGCAGAGGGGTCAACAACCAGGGGGCATAGATTTAAAGTAATTGGGGGGAGGTTTAGAGGGGATTTGAGGGGAAATGTCTTCACCCAGAGGGTGGTGGGGGTCTGGAACTCACTGCCTGAAAGGGTGGTAGAGGCAGAAACCCTCACCACATTTAAAAAGTACTTGGATGTGCACTTGTAACCTACAGGGCTACGGACCGAGAGCGGGAAAGTGGGATTAGGCTGGGTAGCTCTTGGTCGGCCGGCGCGGACACGATGGGCCGAAATGGCGGTAATTTTTCCACGATTCTAAAGGCGCTATATAAATGCAAGTTGTTGTTGAAACGGTTCCTCTCTCCCTCGTCAGCGTGAGGTTTGAGCAGAGAAAGCGCGTGTGTGTTGATCAGGCAGAGGTGGAGGAGGCAGACTCCACAAGCAATTACCCCTAAACTAACACAGGCAAGAAGTTACATTGATGATAAAATATTGACAGCGAATGAAATGTCATTTGGCACCAATCCACTTCCAGACGCTCTCCAACCCGGTGAAATATAATTCAAGCTGGGTTCCGGGGCCTGTTTGATGGAAGATCGACATCAAAAATTAAATTTAGAAATTAAATTAGGACAGGCAGACCTGTGGAAAGAGGAATTCTTCGACATGTTCTGCAGCTGAGTCCTTCGATGGATGCAGTTCCTGTTGCTGTGCAAATATCAAAGGTGAATTTGTCAAGGACATCTTGTGCGATAGATAAGTTTCCCACTTGGAGTTGGTGCTTAAGATACTAGCCATGGTTCACTATCTCTCTCCCTCCCCTGCGTCAGAAGCACCATTCCAGAGACTTCAACACCATAATCCACATTGACACTCGCAGTTCCAATGCTGAGGGAGCGCCGCACTGTCGGAGGGGCAGTACTGAGGGAGCGCCGCACTGTCGGAGGGTCAGTACTGAGGGAGCGCCGCACTGTCGGAGGGTCAGTACTGAGGGAGCGCCGCACTGTCGGAGGGGCAGTACTGAGGGAGCGCCGCACTGTCGGAGGGACGGTACTGAGGGAGCGCCGCACTGTCGGAGGGGGCGGTACTGAGGGAGCGCCGCACTGTCGGAGGGGCAGTACTGAGGGGGTGCCGCACTGTCGGAGGGACGGTACTGAGGGAGCGCCGCACTGTCAGAGGGGCAGTACTGAGGGAGCGCCGCACTGTCGGAGGGGCAGTACTGAGGGAGTGCAGCACGTTCGGAGGAGCAGTACTGAGGGAGCGCCGCACTGTCAGAGGGGCAGTACTGAGGGAGCGCCGCACTGTCGGAGGGGCAGTACTGAGGGAGTGCCGCACTGTCGGAGGGGCAGTACTGAGGGAGTGCAGCACGTTCGGAGGAGCAGTACTGAGGGAGCGCCGCACTGTCGGAGGGGCAGTACTGAGGGAGCGCCGCACTGTCGGAGGGGCAGTACTGAGGGAGTGCCGCACTGTCGGAGGGGCAGTACTGAGGGAGCGCCGCACTGTCGGAGGGGCAGTACTGAGGGAGTGCCGCACTGTCGGAGGGGCCGTTTTTCAGATGAGGCATTAAACCGAGGCTCCGTCTGCTTTCTCAGGTGGCTGTAAATGATCCCACGGCACTATTTCAAAGAGCAGGGGGAGTTCTCCCCGGTGTCCTGGGGCCAATATTTATCCCTCAATCAATGTCACTGAAAGAGATGCGCTGATCAGTTGTGTCCCCGCGGATGGTGGGATCTTGCTGTGCGGAGATTTGCGAGTTCCGCCCCCTTTGCGTATCGCACAAACAGAGACGTAGACAAGGGCCAGTTTGTCAATCTGCGGTTTTTATTGCACTCGGGAGGAGCGGCACGGGGGGATGGGGGCGATGTTAGTGCGGCTCCCGTCCAGCGCCCCTCCCTGCGAGTGGGCAGGTCCCGGTCAGGCGACCGTCGGGACAGCAGCTCATCAGTAGTGTATTGTGACTCTTAAATTAAGCTAGTTAGACACACCTACACAACGCACTGGTGTAACGGGGATTGTGGGGGGGCGGGAGGGGGGAAAGAGAGTGGGTGAGGGGAGACCAGGGGATGGGGCAATGGAGTGGGGGAAGGAATGAGACAGAGCGGGAGGGGGGGCGGAGACAGAGCGGGGGAGGGGAGATAGAGCGGGGGAGGGGCACAGAGCTGGGAGGGGGAGGGGCACAGAGCGGGTGTGGGAGGGGGGTCTATAATTCACTGGTTCATCGCCCTCCCCCGCTCAGTATGGTGGAGATAAGGTCCCCCATGGCTGGGAGTCTCGCGGAGGGGAGGGGGGGGGGGGCAGTCTGTATTTCCAGCCACAATCGCTGGTGTTGGACACCAGCACTGGGTGCGAGTGCACAGACTCGGTGGGACATCTGACACCCGGGGGTGCTGTGTGCCACCCCAAACCACGCCCCCAACCCCCCATCTCCGCCCCTGCCACCCCCCCCCCCCCCTTACTGCAAACAGCGGCGGAGAAAGCCGGTCAAACAACAGCTTCCCCCCCCCACCCCTCTCCCCACACCAACACTCTTCGGCCAGCATAGCATCGCCCAGACACACCGACCAATCTCTCGGGCAGGAATCGACCTCCGACCCGCAGGGCTGGAGGTCACCGCACAAGGTGCTCTGACCTTTGACCCGTACTGCGGTAAGGTCAGGTCAGGTCGTCGGGCAGCTGGATGCCCCGTGCCCCTCCCCTCAGCCTGCCCTCCCCGTCGAGAGGTTTGGGGGGGGGGGGGGGGGGGAGAGACTTTGGACTCGTGGCTCCCAGCAAATCCCCATGGACTTCTCAAGCTCCAAATGATCCCTCCGCGGGGGGGCTGGGGGGAGGGGAGGAAGTGGGGCAAATAGAACTACTGACGTCACCAGCCCGACTGGGGAGAAAGGCTTCTCTACACCAGTTGATTGGGCCACCTTCAGTCCATCGGATGGGACAGGAGGCGAGTGAAGGGGTCGTCGAGGACCCCGATGCCCCTCGAACACCCTCTGACTTGAGACGTCGCTGAAAGTCCGCTCGCAGAGTGGGGGAGGAGGGCGGCTGCAGATTGGCCAGCACCCCAGATTGAGGTCCCCACTGGCTCCCAGAGTCTGGGGACCTTCTACCTGCTAAATCCAGCAGCCCCCGGCCCACCCATCGGACACAGCGCTCGCTCCCCTCTCGTTCCACCCCTGCTGGGTTTTACCGGCCCCCGCCCCATCAGGATGTGACCCCCGGACACCACGGGAGGGCAAGGCATGGTTGCTGGGGGAAGGGAGGCCGATTTCACACGTGCCCGCTTCCTGTCAGCCGCCTGACCCAGACCCCGAGGAGCCCCAATGTCTTTCAATTGCCTCCTCCCCTGCCTTTAGGGGCTCGACACAGCCCCGGGGGGGGGGGGGTAAAGGGGGAAGGGGGTCTGTTACCCCACTGCGATCGGGGAAATCGAGTGTTGGTCCTTCTGCACGCTCGCTCTGTATCTGCCCCCTGTTTGCCCACCCCGGGAGAGACTGCGGGTTTTTTTTGGGGGGGGGGGGGGGGGGAGAGGTGGGGATTCTGACCACTGCCCTCTGTGTCAACTCTGACCCCTGCCCCCGGCCCGGGACACCTGCTACGGGCCAGAACCTCAGGCCGTTTGCTCTGGCAGTGAAGGAGGGTTCGTTTCCCGCTAAATATGTACAAGGCGGGGGTGTGTACCGTGTGTGTGCGAGAGTGCGTGTGTGCGCGTGTGTGCGCGCGTTCCGCGGGAGAGCTCGGTTACCAGAGCCCTCGACGGTAATGAGACCCGCGACTCTGCTCGACCCCCAACAGTCAGTGGATAAAAAGGGGTTTATTCTTCCTCACATCAAAGGGGGAGGGGGGGGGGGAAGAATGGGGAGGAAGGGGGATACGGCAAGAGATAGGGAGGGGAAGGAGGTGAAGACCGAGACACAGGTTAACATTCTGCAAGGAGCATTCTACTAGATAAACGTTTCAAGTTACTCATTTTAGGCAGTTTTTAAAATACATTTTCTTCCCCGGGAACGTTGTTACATCTCCGGGGGAGAGTGCCGTCTAGACATTTAACGAAGACTGCACGGACAGATGGCAGCAATGTCTTGTTAACTCATCACCCGGCCGTCACTAGACAGCTCGTGTCACTGTATCCGCGAGGAGTGTGGGGGGAGGGGGTTCGTGGGGTTTTGGGGGGGGGGGGGGTGGGTGGGGGGAGTGTGGCTATGCCTGTGGTTTCTATTTGGCACGTGGCAGCTAGTCGGTGCAGAGGAGGTTCTGACCATTCGATAATTCCTTCAGGTCTTCTAAACTCTTCATCTTCCTCAACTGAAGATCATCCAGCTTCCTCCACAGCTCCTCCCTCTCCCGCTCTTTCTTGATCTCCCTGTAACGACAGAAAAAGGCCCAAATGTTAAGCCCCCCACGCCCGTCTCGTCACAACTTGGGGCGGGGGGTTAAGACAGTCAGCACAAGAATTAGGAGCAGGAGTCGGCCATTGGGCCCCTCGAGCCTGCTCCGCCATTCAATGAGATCACGGCTGATCATCGACCTCAACTCCACTTTCCCGCCCGATCCCCATATCCCTCGATTCCCTTAATATCCAAAAAATCCGCCTTGAACACACTGAACAACTGAGCCTCCACAGCCCTCTGGGGCAGAGAATTCCAAAGATTCATCACCCTCTGAGTGAAGAAGTTTCTCTTCATCTCAGTCCTAAATGGCCGACCCCTTATCCTGAGACTGTGTGACCCCTGGTTCTAGACTCCCCAGCCCGGGGGGAAACACCCTCCCTGCATCTACCCTGTCAAGCCCCCTCAGGGTCTTACTTGTTTCAAGGAGGTCACCTCTCATTCTTCTAAACTCCAGAGAGTATCGGTTCATTCTACACAATCTCTCCTCACAGGACAGCTCTCATCCCTGGAATCAGTCGGGTCAACCTCCGTTGCATTGCCTCCAAGGCAAATATATCCTTCCTTAGGTAAGGAGACCAAGGCTGTTCACAGTACTCCAGGTGTGGTCTCACCAGGGTCCTGTACAGTTGTAGCAAGACTTCCTTACTCTTTTACTCCAACCCTCTTGCAATAAAAGCCAATGTCGAGAGAGCCAGAGACAGTTTACTCATTACACACTCGTGTTGCAGGCATTCTCCGCTATTGGCCATCATGGCCTCTGGACGCCCCTCACCCCACCCCTCGCCCCCCCTCCCCCCAACCCCACCCTTGATGCGGAGAATCCCACCAGTGGTCTCGCAGCAGGAGCAGGGAGGCACATACCGCTGTCTGTCCACTTTGTAGGAGGACGTCAGCTCATCGAAGAGCGCGCCATTCATCTCCATGAACGTTTTCAGCACATTGTAGATGAGGGAGACGATTGTTCTGGGGAGAGAAATCACATTCAGTCAGGTCACCAGCTCCCTGCGGTACAGTGCAAGCCCACAACTCGGGCTCCCCCCACCCAATGTCACAGTGTACACTCTACGCAGAATATGCAATACACATTATACGCCATCACATGTCAGCTGTGGCTCAGTGGGCAGCACTCTCGCCTCTGAGTCAGAAGGTTGTGGGTTCAAGTCCCACTCCAGGGACTTGAGCACAGAAATCTAGGCTGACTCTCCAGTGCAGTGCTGAGGGAGTGCCGCACTGTTGGAGGGGCAGTGCTGAGAGAGTGTCGCACTGTCGGAGGGGCAGTACTGAGGGAGTGCTGCACTGTCGGAGGGGCAGTACTGAGGGAGCGCCACATTGTGGGAGGGGCCGTCTTTTGGATGAGACGTTAAACCGAGGCCCCTTCTGCTGTCTCAAGTGGACTTATAAAGTCCCATGGGACTATTTCGAAGAAGAGCAGGGGAGTTATCCCTGGTGTCCTGGGGCCAATATTTATCCCTGGTCATTATCACATTGCTGTGTGTGGGAGCTTGCTGTGCGCAAGTAGGATGCCGCGTTTCCCACATTACAACAGTGACTACACTCCAAAAGTACTTCATTGGCTGTAAAGCGCTTTGAGACGTCCGGTGGTCGTGAAAGGCGCTTTCGAAATGCAAGTCTTTCTTTATAGCGGTTGTGTACGACAGTGTGTCAGTATTGACAGGGGGTCCCCGGGAGTGTGTCAGTATTGACAGGGGGTTCCCGGGAGTGTGTCAGTATTGACAGGGGGTCCCCGGGAGTGTGTCAGTATTGACAGGGGGTCCCCGGGAGTGTGTCAGTATTGACAGGGGGTCCCCGGGAGTGTGTCAGTATTGACAGGGGGTTCCCAGGAGTGTGTCAGTATTTACAGGGGGTCCCCGGGAGTGTGTCAGTATTGACAGGGGGTCCCCGGGAGTGTGTCAGTATTGACAGGGGGTCCCCGGGTGTGTGTCGATGCTTGTCGTTGGTACTCACTGATTCCAGTGTTCTTTGGAGACTCGGTACAGTGTCCCGAACATGATGGGCAGGATACTCTGGCTGTTCTCCTCAATCAGACTCAGGATGTACTCGTTGTTCCAGAAGTACAACGCTCGCTCCGCCACCTGTACAGGGTATCGCAGACATCACCAACACCGCCATGGTCTGCCCCTCACCATCCGTCACACCCCTCCCCAAGCAATGTACTGCCGTACAGTCTCATCGTCACCCCCACCATGGGCGCGAGAGAGAGAGTGTGAGAGAGAGAGAGAGAGAGAGAGAGAGAGAGCGAGGGGGGTGGGGGGGTCGGGGGTGGGAGCGCGAGAGAGTGAGCGAGTGGGGGGAGCGCGAGGGAGCGCCAGAGAGGGGGGGCCGCGGGCGAGACAGGGAGGGGGGGGCGCGCGAGAGACAGGGAGGGGGGGCAGCGGGCGAGACAGGGAGGGGGGGCCGCGGGCGAGACAGGGAGGGGGGGCGCGCGAGAGACAGGGAGGGGGGGCGCGCGAGAGACAGGGAGGGGGGGCGCGCGAGAGACAGGGAGGGGGGGCGCGCGAGAGACAGGGAGGGGGGGCGCGCGAGAGACAGGGAGGGGGGGCGCGCGAGAGACAGGGAGGGGGGGCGCGCGAGAGACAGGGAGGGGGGGCGCGCGAGAGACAGGGAGGGGGGACGCGCGAGAGACAGGGAGGGGGGACGCGCGAGAGACAGGGAGGGGGGACGCGCGAGAGACAGGGAGGGGGGGCGCGCGAGAGACAGGGAGGGGGGGCGCGCGAGAGGCAGGGAGGGGGGGCGCGCGAGAGGCAGGGAGGGGGGGCGCGCGAGAGGCAGGGAGGGGGGGCGCGCGAGAGGCAGGGAGGGGGGGCGCGCGAGAGGCAGGGAGGGGGGGCGCGCGAGAGGCAGGGAGGGGGGGCGCGCGAGAGGCAGGGAGGGGGGGCGCGCGAGAGGCAGGGAGGGGGGGCGCGCGAGAGGCAGGGAGGGGGGGCGCGCGAGAGGCAGGGAGGGGGGGCGCGCGAGAGGCAGGGAGGGGGGGCGCGCGAGAGGCAGGGAGGGGGGGCGCGCGAGAGGCAGGGAGGGGGGGCGCGCGAGAGGCAGGGAGGGGGGGCGCGCGAGAGACAGGGAGGGGGGGCGCGCGAGAGACAGGGAGGGGGGGCGCGCGAGAGACAGGGAGGGGGGGCGCGCGAGAGACAGGGAGGGGGGGCGCGCGAGAGACAGGGAGGGGGGGCGCGCGAGAGACAGGGAGGGGGGGCGCGCGAGAGACAGGGAGGGGGGGCGCGCGAGAGACAGGGAGGGGGGGCGCGCGAGAGACAGGGAGGGGGGGCGCGCGAGAGGGAGGGGGGAGCGCGAGAGACAGGGAGGGGGGAGCGCGAGAGACAGGGAGGGGGGAGCGCGAGAGGGAGGGGGGAGCGCGAGAGACAGGGAGGGGGGAGCGCGAGAGACTGACAGCGCTGGAGAGAGACGGGGGAGCGCGAGAGACGGGAAGGGGGAGCGCGAGAGACTGACAGCGCTGGAGAGAGACGGGGGAGCGCGAGAGACGGGAAGGGGGAGCGAGAGAGACGGGAAGGGGGAGCGAGAGAGACTGACAGCACTGGAGAGAGACGGGGGAGCGCGAGAGACGGGAAGGGGGAGCGAGAGAGACGGGAAGGGGGAGCGAGAGAGACTGACAGCACTGGAGAGAGACGGGGGAGCGCGAGAGACGGGAAGGGGGAGCGCGAGAGAGACGGGAAGGGGGAGCGAGAGAGACTGACAGCACTGGAGAGAGACGGGGGAGCGCGAGAGACGGGAAGGGGGAGCGCGAGAGAGACGGGAAGGGGGAGCGAGAGAGACTGACAGCACTGGAGAGAGACGGGGGAGCGCGAGAGACGGGAAGGGGGAGCGCGAGAGACAGGGAGGGGGAGCGAGAGAGACTGACAGCGCTGGAGAGAGACGGGGGAGCGCGAGAGACGGGAAGGGGGAGCGCGAGAGACAGGGAGGGGGGAGCGCGAGAGACGGGAAGGGGGAGCGCGAGAGACGGGAAGGGGGAGCGCGAGAGACAGGGAGGGGGGAGCGCGAGAGACAGGGAGGGGGGAGCGCGAGAGACGGGAAGGGGGAGCGCGAGAGACGGGAAGGGGGAGCGCGAGAGACGGGAAGGGGGAGCGAGAGAGACTGACAGCACTGGAGAGAGAGAGGGCAAACTACAAACTGCAGGCACACGAACACTGACCTGGAAATGAGCGCTGGAGATACATTTTGCTATTTGCTTGAACAGCGTTTCCTGAATCGTCACAAACTGCGAGGGTTCCATTACGTCCAGAATCTCCTCGAGCTCTCCGAGAAACATCACCTGGGGAGGGAGGGCGAGAGTCGAACAATTAACCCCGACCTGAGTCATTGGAATGAGCAAGAGGTTAAAATGTTTGGAGGTCCGGGGGAGGAGGGGTGGTGTGATTGGGATAAATGATCGATTAATCGAAAATGGTTTGGTGATTATAACAGAACAGTGAAGTAACAGAGGATACAGTTTAATATCTGCAGGTTTTACACCACTCCCTCCATCCCCATCTCCAACCTCCCTTTCCTTTCCTTTCCCAAGTCCTTGAACGTGTTGTTGCCTCCCAAATCCGTGGCCATCTTTCCCGCAATTCCCCGGATTGAATCCCTCCAATCCGCTTTCCTTCCCTGCCACAGTATCGAAACGGCTCTCACCAGAGTCACAAACAACATCTTTTGTGACTGCGACAGAGGAAACGATCCCTCCTTGTCCTCTGACCTGCATATTACTTAATATCCTTACCCAACACAAATCTAGCGATTTCAAGAGAAAACTTCAACTGACCCCCCCCACCATCCACAGCTTTTGGGGGGGGGCGGGGGGGGGGGGGGCGAGTTGCAGATTCCCAGCACCCTTTGTGTGAAGAAGTGTTTCCTGACATCACCCCTGAACGGCCGGGCTCTGATTTTAAGGTGTTCTGGACTGCCCCCACCAGAGGAGATAATTTCTCTCGATCCACCCGATCAAACCCCTTTATCATTTCAAATACTTCGATCAGATCACCCCTCGACCTTCTCAACCAGTCTGTGCTCACAATTTAACCCTTTGAGCCCCCGGGACGGCCGGAGGGAATGTGGCTTGTTGGTCCGGCGCGAGTGCTCACAGAATCACAGAAATTTACAGCACGGAAGGAGGCCATTTCGGCCCATCGTGTCCGCGCCGGCCGACCAAGAGCTACCCGGCCTAATCCCACTTTCCCGCTCTCGGTCCGTAGCCCTGTAGGTTACAAGTGCACATCCAAGTCCTTTTTAAATGTGGTGAGGGTTTCTGCCTCTACCACCCTTTCAGGCAGTGAGTTCCGCCCCAGACCCCCACCACCCTCTGGGTGAAGACATTTCCTCTCAAATCCCCTCTAAACCTCCCCCCCAATTACTTTAAATCTGTGCCCCCTGGTTGTTGACCCCTCTGCCAAGGGAAACAGGTCCGTCCTATCCACCCTCATCATTTTACACACCTCAATCAGGTCTTCCCTCAGCCTCCTCTGTTCCAAAGAAAATTATAAAAATATAGCCTCCCGGCAGCAGAAGGTTAAGGGGAGATTTGATCGAGGTGTTCAAAACCATGAGGGGTCTGGACGGAGTAGAGAGAGAGAAAATGCTCCCATTGGTGGAAGGGTGCAGAACCAGTGGACACAGATTTAAGGCGATTGACAGAAGAACCAAAGGCGACATGAGGGAAAACGTTTTTTACGCAGCGAGTGGTTAGGATCTGGAATGCGCTGCCTGAGAGGGCGATGGAGGCAGACTCAATCGTGGCTTTCAAAAGGGAGTTGGATACGTACCTGAAGGAAAAGAACGTGCAGGGCTCCGGGGAAAGGGCGGGGGAGTGGGACTGGCTGAGAGTTGGCACGGGCTTGACGGGCCGAATCAGAAATAGGAGCAGGAGTCGGCCATTCAGCCCCTCGAGCCTGCTCCGCCATTCAATACGATCATGGCTGATCTGATCATGGACTCAGGTCCACTTCCCCGCCCGCTGCCCATAACCCTCGACTCCCTTATCGCTCAAAAATCTGTCTATTGCCACCTTAAATATATTCAATGTCCCAGCCTCCACAGCTCTCTGGGGCAGAGAATTCCACAGATTTACAACCCTCCGAGAGAAGAAATTCCTCCTCATCTCAGTTTTAAATGGGCGGCCCCTTATTCTGAAACTATCCCCCCAAAATTCTACGATCATCCTGTTTAATCTGCTCAGCAGCCCCTCCAAGCCTGATATATCTTTCCTGAGGAGAGGGTCCCAGGACTGAACACATGGACTCCAGGTGGGGTCTAACCAGAGCTCTGTACGGCTGGAACCGAACTACCTCCTCTTTACAATCCAGCCCTCCCGCGATAAAGGCCAACATTCCATCGTCCTTCTGGTTATTTTTGCACTGTCCGCTAATTATTAGTGATGTGTGTACATGGGTGGTCAAATCTCTCTGCTCCTCTGCAGTCTCATCACAAGAAAACACTCTGATTTGTCTTTCCCAGCTCCAAGGTAGAGGACCTCACAGTGGCCCACATCAACCTCCGTGTATCACAGTTCATTCAATCTGTCGACCTCCCTCCTCCCATCTGCACAACTCACTGTGCCCGCCTAACTTTGTTTCATCTGCAACTTAGAATATGCAGAACTCTATATCCTTCATCCAAGTCATTTATTAATAAATATGCTGCAAAGCTGAGGCCCGGGTACAGATCTCTGGGGGCACCACTTGGCCATCCGGGAACATTCCTCATAACCCCACAATTACCCACCCATGTCAATATTACCACCAATCTCGTGCGCTCTCCACTTTGCAAATAATCCCTCGTTAATTTCAAAATTCTCATCCTTGTTTTCAAATGCCTCCATGGCCCTCGCCCCCTCCCTATCTCTGTAATCTCCTCCAGCCCCGTCGTCGGGCCTTGGTGAGGCCACACCTGGAATATTGTGTTCAGTTTTGGTCTCCTAATCTGAGGAAGGACGTTCTTGCTATTGAGGGAGTGCAGCAAAGGTTCACCAGACTGATTCCCGGGATGGCAGGACTGACATATGAAGAAAGACTGGATCGACTGGGCTTTAGAAGAATGAGAGGGGATCTCATAGAAACATAAAATACTGACGGGTTTGGACAGGTTAGACACAGGAAGAATGTTCCCGATGTTGGGGAAGTCCAGAACCAGGGGTCACAGTCTAAGGATAAGGGGTAGGCCATTTAGGACCGAGATGAGGAGAAACTTCTTCACTCAGAGAGTTGTTAACCTGTGGAATTCTCTACCACAGAGAGTTGTTGAGGCCAGTTCGTTAGATATATTCAAAAGGGAGTTAGATGTGGCCCTTACGGCTAAAGGGATCAAGGGGTATGGAGAGAAAGCAGGAATAGGGTACTGAAGTTGCATGATCAGCCCTGATCATATTGAATGGCGGTGCAGGCTCGAAGGGCTGAATGGCCTACTCCTGCACCTATTTTTTATGTTTCGAACGCCCACCGAGATACGAACATAAGAAATAGGAGCAGGAGTCGGCCATACGGCCCCTCGAGCCTGCTCCGCCATTCAATAAGATCATGGCTGATCTGATCATGGACTCAAATGTACATCCCTGCCCGCTCCCTATAACCCTTGACTCCCTTATCGTTTAAGAAATTGTCTATCTCCGTTTTAAATATATTCAATGACCCAGCCTCCACAGCTCTCTGAGGCAGAGAATTCCAGATTTACAACCCTCAGAGAAGAAATTCCTCCTCGTCTCAGTTTTAAATGAGATGTCTGCGCTCCTCTAATTCTGCCCTCTTGAGCATCCCTAATTATAATCTCTCCACCATCGTGCCTTCCGTTACCTAGATTCCAAGCTCTGGAACTCCCTCCCTAAACCTCTCCGCCTCTCTACCTCTCCTTCCTCCTTCAAGACGCTCCTTAAAACCTACCTCTTTGACCAATGGTCACCTGCGCTAATTTCTGCTCATGCAGCTTGGTGTCAAATTTTTCATCTCAATACTCCTTCCTGTGAAGCACCTTGGGACGTTTCACAACGTTAAGGGCGCTATATAAACACAAGTTGTTGTTGTTGTGCGAAACCTGATCAAAAGCCTTCTGGAAGCCCACCTAGGCAACATCCATAGACGTTCCCCCACCCACTGTGTTAGTGATCTCCTCAAACAATTTAACTAGGTTAGTCGCGGATGGCCCATGGCCCATTCACAAACCCATGGCGAGTCTTTGATCAGCTCCTACGTGTCCAAGTGCTCATTCACACTGTCCCCGATAACAGACTCCAGTAACTTCCCTCCCCCAACTAACAGGTCTGTACTTTCCAGCTTACTCCCTCGCAAATTGAGCACACAAATCTTGGCTGACACTTCAGTGCAGTACTGAGGGAGCGCCGCACTGTCGGAGGGGCAGTACTGAGGGAGCTCCGCACTGTCGGAGGGGCAGTACTGAGGGAGCGCCGCACTATCGGAGGGGCAGTACTGAGGGAGCACCGCACTGTCGGAGGGGCAGTACTGAGGGAGCGCCGCACTATCGGAGGGGCAGTACTGAGGGAGCACCGCACTGTCGGAGGGGCAGTGCTGAGGGAGCACCGCACTGTCGGAGGGGCAGTACTGAGGGAGCACCGCACTGTCGGAGGGGCAGTGCTGAGGGAGCACCGCACTATCGGAGGGGCAGTACTGAGGGAGCACCGCACTGTCGGAGGGGCAGTGCTGAGGGAGCGCCGCACTGTCGGAGGGGCAGTGCTGAGGGAGCACCGCACTGTCGGAGGGGCAGTGCTGAGGGAGCACCGCACTGCTGGATGAGACGTTAAACCGAGGCCCCGTCTGCCCCCTCGGGTGGAATGTAAATGATCCCACGGCTACTATCGGAAGAAGAGCAGGGGAGTTCTCCCCGGTGTCCTGGGGCCAATATTTATCCCTCAACCAACATCACTAAAACAGATGATCTGGGTCATCATCACATTGCTGTGTGTGGGAGCTTGCTGTGCGCAAATTGACTGCCGTGTTTCCCACATTACAACAGTGACGATACTTCAAAAGTACTTCATTGGCTGTAAAGTGCTTTAGGACGTCCGGTGGTCACGAAAGGCATTACATCAATGCAAATCTTTCTTCCTGTCTCCCATCGTAAATAATAGAGCGACATTTGTAATTTTCCAATCCGACTATACAATTCATGAATCTTGAGCGTGTTGGAAAATTATGACTAATGCAACTGCAATTTACTGCACCTTTCTTTTAATACCCTGGGTTGGAAAGCATCAGCTCCGAGAGATTTGTTCATCTCAAGAACCATTAATTTTTCCATTACCAGTTAAAAAAGAAAATCCACTTCGATCCTCCCCGTGACTTATTTTTAGGTTCTTTGGTATTTTGTCCTCTGTGAATTTGGATGGGAAAAAACACGGATACAGAACAGCCTGTGACAGAGCGATCCAATCAGTCCCACTCCCCCCTGCTCTTTCCCCACAGCCCGGCTATTTTTCCCCGTTCCAGTATTTATCCAATTCCCGTTTGAAAGTCACTATTTGAATCTGCTCCCACCGCCCTTTCAGGCAGCGCGTTCCCGATCACAACAACTCGCTGCGTAAATACATTCTCCCCATCTCCCCCTCTGGTTCCATCGCCGATTATCTTAAAGTATAAACAGTTCATTTAACAAGTCTGCCATTTCCATATGGTGTCCCCAGCATCGCTCTTTTATGGTTCCACATTTCTCCTTACCACTCTCTCTCACTCCAGGGACTTGAGCACAAACACTCCCAGTGCAGCACTGAGGGAGCGCCGTACTGTCGGAGGGGCAGTGCTGAGGGAGCGCCGTACTGTCGGAGGGGCAGTGCTGAGGGAGCGCCGTACTGTCGGAGGGGCAGTGCTGAGGGAGCGCCGTACTGTCGGAGGGGCAGTACTGAGGGAGCGCCGCACTGAAGTGCTGTCTTTCAGATGAGACATTAAACCGAGGCCCCGTCTGCTCTCTCAGGTGGACATTAAAGATCCCATGGCACCATTTCGAAGAAGAGCTGTCCTGGGGTTAATATTTATCTCTCAATCCACATAATAAAAACAGATGATCTGTCATTATCACATTGCTGTGTGTGGGAGCTTGCTGTGCGCAAATTCGCTGCTGCGTTTCCCACAATACAACAGTGACCACACTCCAAAAGTACTTCATTGGCTGTAAAGCGCTTTGGGACGTCCTGAGGTTGTGAAAGGCACTATATAAATGCATGTCTTTGTTTGACTTAACAGATTTATAAAAACGTTTACCGTTCGCTTCGAGGACAATCGCAAGTTCTGAATTATATTCCCCTTTTGCATCCTCTTATTACTTGCTTTGTATCCTTTTCTTGCTTTCTCTAGCTCTTCTAGTGCTTAAGAACATAAGAAATAGGAGCAGGAGTCGGCCATTCGGCCCCTCGAGCCTGCTCCGCCATTCAATAAGATCATGGCTGATCTGATCGTGGACTCAGCTCCACTTCCCCGCCCGCTCCCCATAACCCTTCACTCCCTTATTGCTCAAAAATCTGTCTATCTCCTCCCTAAATATATTCAATGACCCAGCCTCCACAGCTCTCTGGGGCAGAGAATTCCACAGATTTACAACCCTCCGAGAGAAGAAATTCCTCCTCAGTTTTAAATGGGCGACCAATCATTCTCTGGTTGGCAACCAGTAACTAGTGGGGTGCCGCAGGGATCAGTGCTGGGACACCAACTATTTACAATCTATATTAACGACTTGGAAGAAGGGACTGAGTGTAACGTAGCCAAGTTTGCTGACGATACAAAGATGGGAGGAAAAGCAATGTGTGAGGAGGACACAAAAAATCTGCAAAAGGACATAGACAGGCTAAGTGAGTGGGCAAAAATTTGGCAGACTGAGTATAATGTTGGAAAGTGTGAGGTCATGCACTTTGGCAGAAAAAAATCAAAGAGCAAGTTATTATTTAAATGGAGAAAGATTGCAAAGTGCTGCAGTACAGCGGGACCTGGGGGTACTTGTGCATGAAACACAAAAGGATAGTATGCAGGTACAGCAAGTGATCAGGAAGGCCAATGGAATCTTGGCCTTTATTGCAAAGGGGATGGAGTATAAAAGCAGGGAAGTCTTGCTACAGTTATACAGGGTATTGGTGAGGCCACACCTGGAATACTGCGTGCAGTTTTGGTTTCCATATTTACGAAAGGATATACTTGCTTTGCAGACAGTTCAGAGAAGGTTCACTCGGTTGATTCCGGGGATGAGGGGGTTGACTTATGAGGAACGGTTGAGTAGGTTGGGCCTTTGCTCATTGGAATTCAGAAGAATGAGAGGTGATCTTATCGAAACGTATAAGATTATGAGGGGGCTTGACAAGGTGGATGCAGAGAGGATGTTTCCACTGATGAAGGAGACTAGAACTAGAGGGCATGAACTTAAAATAAGGGGCCGCCCATTTAAAACTGAGATGAGGAGAAATTTCTTCTCTCAGAGGGTTGTAAATCTGTGGAATTCTCTGCCTCAGAGAGCTGTGGAGGCTGGGTCATTGAATATATTTAAGGCAGAGATGGACAGTTTCTTAAACGATAAAGGGATAAGGGGTTATGGGGAGCGGGCGGGGAAGTGGAGCTGAGTCCATGATCGGATCAGCCATGATCGTATTAAATGGCGGAGCAGGCTCGAGGGGCCGTATGGCCGACTCCTGCTCCTATTTCTTATGTTCTTATGACCCCTTATTCTGAAATCATGCCCCCTCGTTCTAGATTCCCCCACGAGGGGAAATATCCTCTCTGAATCCACCTTGTCCAGCCCCCTCAGAATCTTATACGTTTCAACAAGATCACCTCTCATTCTCTAAACTCCCATGAGTATGTTGACCACAGCTGCTGAACTATACGGGTGGCACCATTGCCCATTAGGGGCATATACTAGTGTGTACTGCAGCAGAATCTCCTTAGAGTAATTCCCACTGTTTGTAGATTTACCCATCATCAACTCAGTTTGCTGCAGACTATTTATTTCTCATTCCTTTGAAGGTTGCCTTATCTTGGTTTGTGATTGTCTATTGCCCTCAAACTTAACAACTTGTATTTATACAGTGTCTTTAACACACCCCTGGGCGATGCACAGCCATTATCAGAGAGAAAAATACAGACTTGCATTTATATAGCGCCTTTCACGACCACCGGATGTTCCAAAGCTTCACAGCCAATGAAGTACTTTTGGAGTGTAATCACTGTTGTAATGTGGGAAATGCGGCAGACAATTTGCGCACAGCAAGCTCCCATACACAGCAATGTGATAATGACCAGATCATCTGTTTTTGTTATGTTGATTGAGGGATAAATATTGACCCCAGGACACCGGGGAGAACTCCCCTGCTCTTCTTCGAAATAGTGCCGCGGGATCTTACGTCCACCTGAGAGAGCAGACGTCTCATCCGAAAGACGGCACATCCGACAGTGCTGCACTCCCTCAGTACTGCCCCTCCGACAGTGCTGCACTCCCTCAGTACTGCCCCTCCGACAGTGCTGCACTCCCTCAGTACTGCCCCTCCGACAGTGCTGCACTCCCTCAGTACTGCCCCTCCGACAGTGCTGCACTCCCTCAGTACTGCCCCTCCGACAGTGTTGCACTCCCTCAGTACTGCCCCTCCGACAGTGCGGCGCTCCCTCAGTACTGCCCCTCCGACAGTGCGGCGCTCCCTCAGTACTGCCCCTCCGACAGTGCGGCGCTCCCTCAGTACTGCCCCTCCGACAGTGCGGCGCTCCCTCAGTACTGCCCCTCCGACAGTGCGGCGCTCCCTCAGTACTGCCCCTCCGACAGTGCGGCGCTCCCTCAGTACTGCCCCTCCGACAGTGCGGCGCTCCCTCAGTACTGCCCCTCCGACAGTGCGGCGCTCCCTCAGTACTGCACTGGGAGTATAAGCCTAGATTTTTGTGCTCAAGTCCCTGGAGTGGAACTTGAACCCTCAACCTTCTGACTCAGAGGCGAGAGTGCTACTCACTGAGCTGCAGCTGACACTTGAATAAAAAGAAATTAGGATGGGCGACCAAAAGCTTGCTCAAAGAGTGACTTAAAAGGCGGAGAGGTTTAGGGAGGGTGTTCCAGAGCTAGGGCCCAGGCAGCTGAAGGCACGGCCGCCAATGGTGGAGCGATTATAATCAGGGATGCTCAAGAGGCCAGAATTGGAAGGCCAGCCAGGAGAGCATTGGAACAGTCGAGTCTGGAGGTGACTAAGGTGTGGACGAGGGCTTCAGCAGCGGATGAGCTGAGGCGGGGGGCGGAGACTGGTGATGTTCGAGGGGGAAATAGGCGGTCTTCGCGGTGGAGGAGATATGGGATTGGCAGCTCAGCTTGGGGCCAAATAGAACGTTAAGGTTGCGTACAGTCTGGTTCAGCCTTGGACAGTGGCCAGGGAACTGGCTATTAAATTCAGTATTGTGGTCAATCTTGATCCAGCGCTCGTCAATAAACCCAGGCTCGCCTGTTCCCTTGTTGGTTTTAAAACACATTTTCTGGCATTACAACAGTGACCACACTTCCAAAGTACTTCAAGTCGCTGGAGAAATACCACCAACGGTGTCTCCGCAAGATCCTGCAAATCCCCTGGGAGGACAGACGCACCAACGTTAGCGTCCTCGACCAGGCCAACATCCCCAGCATTGAAGCACTGACCACACTCTACCAGCTCCGCTGGGCAGGGCCACATTGTCCGCATGCCCCCAGACACGAGACTCCCAAAGCAAGCGCTCTACTCGGAACTCCGACACGGCAAACGAGCCAAAGGTGGGCAGAGGAAACGTTACAAGGGACCACCCTCAAAGTGCACCATCCCCACCGACACCTGGGAGTCCCTGGCCAAAGACCAGTCCGCCCTAAGTGGAGGAAGTGCATCCGGGAGGGCGCTGAGCACCTCGAGTCTCGTCGCCGAGAGCGTGCAGAAAGCAAGCGCAGGCAGCGGAAGGAGCGTGCGGCAAACCAGTCCCACCCTCCCCTTCCCTCAACCACTGTCTGTCCCACCTGTGACAGGGACTGTGGTTCCTGTATTGGCCTGAGAACTCACTGTTGGAATCGAGGAAGACTTGCTTCCACTCTGAGGGACTGCCTGTGATGGTGACACTTCAAAAGTATTTCTTGGTTGTAAAGCGCACTGGGACGTCCTGGGGTCGTGAACGGCATTGTGGAAATGCAAGTCGCTCTTTATATTGTTCTGTAAAACTGTCCCACATACATTCTAGAAATGTATGGCATTCGGCTTCTCCCAGTCTCGGTGAAAATTAAAACCGCCCATTGTCTCTGCAACAGGCTTCCCTGATCTCTGTATTTATTGCTCTCCCCTTTACACCAACACTATCAGGGGGTCTGTAGACAACTCTCCGACCCAGAGTCTCGCACCCTTTGCTGTCACCCAGTTTTACCCATGACCTGTTCCCCCTCGCTGGTGTCACCAATATTAACGTTCCTCCTTCTTTCTAAAGATCCTGAGGCTGGGACTATTAAGCTCCCAACCAAATCAGCAGGACCCTGCAGCGTTTCGTAACACTGCCGCGATACACCTTGGGGACGCTTTATAAAGGCGATATATAAATAAGTTGCTGCTGTGGGGAATCTCCGACCGTCACTTGGCCCCAGGAAGCCAGCCAGCCGCACGCTCTTCGGACCCCCCCCCTCCCCCCACCCCTGCCGTGGGGTGAGCTAGTCCGTGCTCCGCTGGAGCAGGCGATGGCCAGGGGAGGGGGGGGTGTGGGGGACCCAGGATTTCCCGGCAATCACCGAATATTTCTTTGCAAAGCTCACGATGTGAGCCAGGGGATTAGCATCTGTTCGAGACGGCAGTGAGCTGTGCCGCTAATCATCACCCAAATCACTAGACCAAAGCCGGGAGTAATTATAGCATTAGGCAGATTGACAGGGGGGAAGAGAGCGAGACACGGGCTCACACCGACAGCAGTGGAAAGTGTGAGTCAGTGACTCTCCACTCCCCAGCAAAACATCGGGAAAGAACGCAAAAGACTGAGGACGCCCATCGTGGGAACGCAGGCACAGAATTGCCATGATGGAAGCATAAATCACTGGTTAGGCCCCAGCTGGAGTACTGTGTCCAATTCTGGGCCCCGCACTTTAGGAAGGATGAGAAGACCTTGGAGAGGGTGCAGAGGAGGTTGACCAGAATGGTTCTAGGGAGAAAAGATAGGATAGGCTGGGGTTGTTTTCTTTGGAAAAGAAGAGGCTGAGGGGAGACTTGATTGAGGTGTATAAAATTATTAGGGGCCTGGATAGAGTGGATAGAAAGGACCTGTTTCCCTTGGCCGTGTCCTAACTCGCACCGAGTCCCGCTCACCCATCACCCCCTGTGCTCGCTGCCCCGTGTCCTAACTCGCACCGAGTCCCGCTCACCCATCACCCCCTGTGCTCGCTGCCCCGTGTCCTAACTCGCACCGAGTCCCGCTCACCCATCACCCATCACCCACTGTGCTCACTGCCCCGTGTCCTAACTCGCACCGAGTCCCGCTCACCCATCACCCACTGTGCTCACTGCCCCGTGTCCCAACTCACACCGAGTCCCGCTCACCCATCATCCCCTGTGCTCGCTGCCTCGTGTCCTAACTCACACCGAGTCCCGCTCACCCATCATCCCCTGTGCTCGCTGCCTCGTGTCCTAACTCACACCGAGTCCCGCTCACCCATCACCCCCTGTGCTCGCTGCCTCGTGTCCTAACTCGCACCGAGTCCCGCTCACCCATCATCCCCTGTGCTCACTGCCCCGTGTCCTAACTCACACCCAGTCCCGCTCACCCATCACCCTGTGCTCACTGCCCCGTGTCCTAACTCGCACCAAGTCCCGCTCACCCATCACCCCCTGTGCTCGCTGCCCCGTGTCCTAACTCGCACCGAGTCCCGTTCACCCATCACCCCCTGTGCTCGCTGCCCCGTGTCCTAACTCACACCGAGTCCCGCTCACCCATCAGCCCCTGTGTTCGCTGCCCCCGTGTCCTAACTCACACCGAGTACCGCTCACCCATCACCCCCTGTGCTCACTGCCCCGTGTCCTAACTCGCACCCAGTCCCGCTCACCCATCACCCCCTGTGCTCACTGCCCCCGTGTCCTAACTCGCACCGAGTCCCGCTCACCCATCACCCCCTGTGCTCACTGCCCCCGTGTCCTAACTCACACCGAGTCCCGCTCACCCATCAGCCCCTGTGTTCGCTGACCTACATTGGCTCCCGGTTTGGCAACTGCTCAAATGTAAACTTTTCCACCCTTGTGTTAAATCCCTCCATGTCCTTGCCCTCCTCCAGCCCTACACCCCTCTGAGAACACTGAGTGCCTCTAACCCATGCTTATCCCCACTTCCTTCACCATTGGTGGCCGAGCCTTCAGCTGCCTGGGCCC